>NW_027112564.1:14341-33454 GCF_000696795.3 Halyomorpha halys
ATATACAACTATTACAGTCATTTAGAAGCGATAAAAATAATATGAAATCAACGACAATAACCAAAAGGGAAGAAATAGAATAGAATAGGATTATCTCAGGAGTATGTAAGACAACAAGTAATAAAAGTAAGTAGTTGGAAAAATATATAATCATGAGACTCCTTATACGTAGTTAATACAATAATTACCAATTAATTTTAATAAAATTTAATACCGATGTGAGTTAAAACCGTAAGTAGTTTTTTCTCAATAAAACTTAAATACCAAATTCCTTACCGAAAGGCACATCGTTAAGTAACTCAGCATGGGATATTTCACAAAAAAGGGTTAGACCTTTTCCAGTACGTGTCACTAAGATAAATATTAAATAAAATTTGAGATAAGGAATCATATTAGATAACTGATTTTTGGCGTCCATAAAAGCATTTTAATAATCGGTATCACGGTTGAAATATTGTTTAAATCAAAAATTTATAAGGTTAAATGGGAGATAGGATATACTGACTGATTCCTAGATAAGGTGAAAGAATAAAAGGAAGACTTGTAGGATTAGCTAGCAGTCGACAGTATATGACAGGAGACCAATGCCTACAATAGCGGACAAAGAGCATGAATGAAAACACGAGAGGTACAAATCTTCTTTGAGCGCCGAGGGGGGACAAAAACCCGACGACCCGGGTCATCAAT
This sequence comes from Halyomorpha halys, assembly GCF_000696795.3. Lineage (NCBI taxonomy): Eukaryota > Metazoa > Arthropoda > Insecta > Hemiptera > Pentatomidae > Halyomorpha > Halyomorpha halys. The sequence goes on from NW_027112564.1 coordinate 15,029, forward strand.
AACCCTTTTTCCTGAATCTATTACCTCTCCTAAAGGGCATGCCACCGAAGCACAAAACAACATATCCACCCAAAACATTAATGCCCGTCAAATTCTCCTCCTTCATCTTTTATTCTTAATCATATCTACATCTGGGTCACTTTTCACCTCGTTACGGTCATTCATTATATATATTATGCCTCCGATTGGAAGATAATTCCTTTCAAGTCAGTAATGGTGAATTCGTGTTGTCCAACAGTCACATTAAATTTTACACTTGTATTTACAATAAACTTAATAGATATGCTCATACATAATGGTTTTAAAATAAATTAGGCATTGGTAGCACTTAAATGACTGTTTACCTAGAGAATCTCTAACATTTTTTTAAAAATTTATTTATTGATATTTACAACTGTACATAAATACATCAAGTAAATTTGAGTAAATCATAATGGTATGGTAAAAGCATGTAGAGAAACTACCCATTGGTAGCACTCCAAAAACATTTTTACAATATAAGGTCTCGAGGCCATCATCTTTTCAGACGCCTCGGAGGATTGTCCGGAATAAAATAGGAAGCAAGATTAGAAACTAATGGGTTTGAGTAGTTAGGGAGTTTGTAATGAAAGGATTGATATCTGGTTCGGGCTAGATTGGTTACAAATGGAACATTAAGGTCTTTGTGGATGATTTTACGAAGGATTTTGGATTGTAAGGATTGGATACGAGATGAATTCGAAGGTTTAGTGGAGCCCCAAAGCTCAACGCCGTATGTCCAGATTGGCCTTATAATTGTCATATAAATCAGTCTTTTGTAATAAATTGGAAGTTTGGACCGTTTGCTGTAATAGTCGAAATCGACGTGCAGTTTCCTGTCTTTTCAGTCTTGTATGAGGATTCCAAGTTAGTCGTTTGTCCAGATGTAGTCCAAGATAGCGAATCTGTTCAACAGGGGTAAGGGCAACATTATTGAAGTATACTGGAGGGCAGTCGTAGGTTTACGACGTAGGGTAATGGTAATTTGATGGGATTTGTTGGAATTTATTTTAATCCTCCAATTGCGAAACCATTCTTCGAGGGCTGTGATATGGGATTGAAGAGTTTGGGATGCAATTAAAGGGTTATTATTAACAGCAAGCACACATGTGTCATCGGGATACGTGATGAGGATAGTGTTAGGATTGGTTGGGATGTCTGCTGTATATCTTGTGTAGAGGATGGGACCGAGGATACTACCCTGAGGAACACCAGCGGACTGAAAGAAGAGGAATGAATAGGAACCATTGTGGTTTACTTTAAATAATCTGTCAGTGAGAAAGGAACGAATAATGAGAAAGTATGAAGGAGGTAGGAATTTACGGAGTTTGTAAAGCAATCCCGGTATCTCTGACATATAGGTTAAATTAAAAAATAAATAAATAAGGTGGATCAGCCAACTAAGAGAAGGAATCACATCTAACTACACCACGGAATCAAATCCCTCACTTTAAAGGCAAACGAACTCTGTCCATTCTGCAAAAGTGATTTCAATAATGGTTTGTACCACATCCTCCGATAATGTCCAACCCTTAAAGAAAATAGATAATATATCTTAAAGCCTCCCATATCCGTATCTTGTAACCTACAAAACATCCAAAATATATTGAACATTGATAGTGAAGCTAAATTGAACACTCTATTTTTATATTGTAACAATATTCAATAAGTTTGATTTTGTAAGTGGCATATACATAGTAGTATGTAAATAGTTTTCGAAGCCAATTAATATCTGCACTTATTTATTTATTTCAAATAATTCTCATTATTGTAAGTTTAATATAATGGAGTAATGGATATTATGTGAATAGTTTTGTATTATCCAGTTTGTTTTATTTTTTGTTTATTGTTTTGTTATGGAGCACCTGTTTTATCTTTTGTTTAATGCTTTTTTAATAGAGCACTAGACTCAGGTTTTGTTTTATAATTGTTTATTGTGTAATGAATTTGTAAAAGACTTGAGAGTTCATCTACTTTTCAAATGCGCCGGAAGATATTCGAGAATGGATAAGGAAGTATAGGATGAAACAGCACGTACCGAATCAATAATATTGCGATATTTACTGGAAATTATATTCGTGAAGAAATAATAATAATTAATCAGAATTTTACGAAGTATTTTTGAAAGGGAATTATAGGATAAAATTAGTAAGTTTAGTAGGGCGCAAAATTTACATGACAAGTTTTTTTTTATCTTACATATTCCATATATTGTACCTTCCAACAGTGTTGCGAAAAAGAGGAACACTTAAGAAAAAATTAGTAAGTACTAGTAAGACAGAGAAAAATGGAGTAATATTTTAGGAACGAAAAACATCTGATTGTTGCAAAAAATATTTAAATAAAAAAAAATTATTATACCAGATTATACCGTAGAATAGAAGACCCCCTCATTAGAAAAAGTAACACCATTCTACGGTATTATCTTTTAAATACGTCCGATCCAAAATAAAATCAAACATTTTTTTTCTCAGATGTACCCTTATCAAAACCAAACAGCTAAATCAAGGATTCATTTTCAATAAAAAGGGAACTACATACATATATTATACAAAAAAAAAAATTGAAATAGTAACACTAATATGACATAAACCCATTGCAAAAATAATCCATTTACAAGATCTTATGAATATAAACCTACTCGGCTATAAAACCACGTAATAATCTTAGTAAATAATAGTACATAAGAAACTATGCTCTCGCAACGAAGAATTAATTGAATTCTCTGCGATAGGAAAAGGGAATGCATGGCATAAAAGAAGAAAGATATTCTAAATAAAATGAGTAAAAGAAAAAAAACAAAACAAATACAGTAAGATCAAGATATCATTGTAGCCTCCGGGTTATTATAAGAGATGCCGTTTTTGCGCGAGCCGATGCAGTTGATATATGTTTGTATTAGGGACTCGTTGGATTCCGGTAGATGCTATCTCATGCAGGAGAGCACCACTTTATTATCTCAATAGCCTCCTCCATTGTCTAGCTTCCTCTGGTATTGTCCACCATATTCTGTTAGCTCTAATCTCAACGCTACTTAGGCCTCATCTGGATCGCTACATTTTTCTTTCTCTTATAGAGGAATGTAGTAGTGATCTGTGTGGGAGCATGATGATCACGGCTAAACGTTTCATCATCTAACGTATCTGAAGTAAACAATTAATCTATAAAGCCATTAGCACTAGAGTAAACCAAATACGCGAATATTCCTAAGAGAGTTTGTTAGACAGTTGCCATCGTCAGAGGATGTACATGTAGTACAAGAGCCGGGAAGAAAAAAAGGCAAATATCTCACCCCAATTTTTGATTACTTTAATGAAGACTATGTATAATTAATAGTCAAAATTGATGAGTCTGCCAAGTATAGGTAGGGGGAATAAAAAATGGCGGCTGTTTCAAAACCTTTTGAAGCTATAAAACTAAAAACACTAGAAAATCTAAGAGAACATTATTTAAAGAAGAGTAAATTTGCTAAAATATTAGCCCTAAATGGTCTTAATAAAGTTATAATAAAGTCATCTTTTCATTTCATTAAACGTATGTGCAAATACGTTTTGTAAGAAAGAACTCAATATTTTGTTGTTTTTTTTATTATGATCATTAATAGCTTTGTTATTTATATAATCTTCAATAAATATAGAGAAATTAGTGTCATTGTTTTATTTTCTATTCCGTCCTTTATACTGTGTTTTTAATTATGAAAATATTGTTTTTTTCTAAGAGCCATTTTCCAAACCTTGTAAAGAGGTAAAATTCGATTGGTTATTTTCGTATAAACACTAAAAGGGTTAAGGAACAAAAAAAAGAAAGACAATTGAAACAATTGGGTATAGGAATAACTTTCTTAGGATCAGTGGCTTATTTATGTAAGGAAATATTTAATTTCTTCCATTACATCTATATAGCTAATGAACTTGAAGAAGATTGTAAAATTAATTGAAATACTAATTTAGTTTTATGGAATCATAGGATGACACCACTATGGTTCATTTGAACTTAACAAGATCTAAAATCACTAGCAAAACTAACAGTATACGCACAAAAACAATGGGACTTGTTAAGCTGGGCCTAGCGTTAGATTTCGCTGAGGTTCCTGATTGAGCTTGACAGCCGCTAGCTCTGAAAATAGCTTACAATCAGTGGATCCAGCCCGGGACCAAGTTGGTTCAGAGTACTCCGATATCCATTACTACGGCAGCCTGACAGGGAGAGAGGACAAGACCCTTCGGCCTGATTCAGCTGTTTACGTCCAAACTGATATCTCTGTCTAGGGCTTATTTGTCAGTGTCCGGGCGCCATTTTCAGTTCCTCACCTCCTCGTCCAGTATTAATACTCCTCTTTCCTTGTTTCCTGTTCAAAGGGCTTTACGGGAATGGAACCGTTTAACTTAATATGTACTACATGGAAGTTCAATTTGAATCAACAGTTTTTGTTTTTCTATTTTTTTTCCACTAATATATATATTTTGTAATAACTCACTTTCTCAACCTTTTTCTTTCAAATAACCTTAAAATTATATAACTAAACAACAACCAGAGGCAGAGATCTACTATTATAAATAAACACTTGTTTATTTACTACATAATACTTTACAAAAAATCATGTAAGAAGAAAATGTTTCCTGCTTTGGCATTGATGATCCCGTCTTTATTACTTATTTATTAATATCGAATTATATAGGTAGTATAATAATAAATAAAAAATCTGGTGCTATGTACGCATCATAAAACTTTTTTTTACTTATCATCGTGGATAGCGAAAATGTCAAACAGTAAATTTTTGCTTTTAGTTAACGATATATGGAATTTATAGAAAGGGAAAGTATTGCGATCGTGTGAATTTCAAATTTAAGTTATTGACGGTGGAGAATTAAGATAAATTCCAACAAATCCCATCAAATCACCTTTACCCTTCGTCGTAAACCTACTGACTGCCCTACAGTTACATTCATGTCATGCCCTACAGTTATATACAGTACATTCATTTAATGATGTTACCCCTGTCGAACAGATCCGCTACCTTGGACTACATTTAGACGAACGATTAACCTGGAATCCTCACACAAGACTGAAAAAACAGCAAACTGCACGTCGATTTCGACTATTACAGCACTTACTAGACAAACGGTCTAAACTTCCAACACATTACAAAAGACTGATCTACATGACTATAATAAGGCCAATCTGGACATATGGAGTTGAGCTTTGGGGCTCCACTAAACCTTCGAATTCCTCTCGTATTCAATCCTTACCATCCAAAACCCTTCGTAAAATCCTCAATGCTCCTTACTTTGTCACAAATAAAGTCATATATAAAGACCTTAATGTTCCCTAAGAAACCGATTTAGCCAGAATCAGATATCACTCCTTCCATTATAAACTCCCTAATCACTCAAACCCCATAGTTTCTAACCTTGCATCCTCTTTCATTCCTGACAATCCTCCGAGGCGAATGAAAAAAAGATCGCCACGAGACCGGCTAATGTAAAATGTCATAGACCCATCACCAATGGGTAGTTTCTCTACACGCCTGTAACACTCCAATTTAACTTAGATCAGATTTACTAAATGTATTATAATGTACAGTTGTAAATAGTAATAAATAAATATTTTTTAAAAAAGTGTTATTGACGGAAACACACGTTTAGAGATCTCTGAGTCAATTTTCGTAATAATTCCCCTTAATATGTATTCCATATATTGGTAAGCGGAATCATAAAATAATAAACGTATTTTATGTTATTCCTGATTCAGTACAACATATAAGTAGTAATATAAGTGTATGATAACCATTAAAATTATTACTAAACCTTCGAATTCCTCTCGTATTCAATCCTTACCATCCAAAACCCTTCGTAAAATCCTCAATGCTCCTTACTTTGTCACAAATAAAATCATACATAAAGACCTTAATGTTCCCTATGTAACCGATCTAGCCCGAACCAGATATCACTCCTGCCTTATAAACTCCCTAACCACCCAAACCCAATAGTTTCTAACCTTGCATCCTCTTTCATTCCTGACAATCCTCCGAGGCACCTGAAAAGAAGATGGCCACGAGACCTGCTAATGTAAAATGTCATTAGAGTGCTACCAATGGGTAATTGTTCTACACGCCTATAAAACTCCATTTTAACTAAGATCAAATTTACTGAATGTATTATATAATATACAGTTGTAAACTTCAATAAATAAATTAAAAAAAATATTACAGAGGAATATTTCAGTAAAAAAATGATGTCCAAGAGAATAGTGCGTTTCGCCTCATTGTGTGGTGTCTCTTTCCAAGGTATTTTGAGAAGCTATCCATTAAACTAAAGCAACAAAGGACGACTTAATTAATAATAATAAATTTTAAACAATTCAAACAGTAACATGGGCCTAGATGGAGGGTTGTCTGAACCTTCCTAAAAAGGTACCATTATAATCTTGTTAGAGAGCTACCAGAAATTGCCGAGGCGGAAGGTATAATTTATCTCTTCCTTATAACTACCCTATAGCTTACACCTCACCGGGTCACATCGCTGAGCTCTAATTCTCTAAACCTATCCAATATTATAGTTAAACACTCATTTTGAAACAATCATTTTTACGTTATTCCTTAAAACCTTTTCCTATTATCACCAATAGAAAAAATCTTCTTATTTGAAACCAGTTTAAATAATGCATATCTCTTTTTGTGATTTGCAAAGGATGGATTAAAAAAAAAAAATAATTGGAGAACATAGTGCTGTCTAGTGGGGTGCTGTCATTAGAAAGAACATAAATAAACAAATAATTATTTATTATGCAGCATTAATAAATAATTTTTTGTTTATTTAGGTTCTTTTTGCTGACCGCACCCCCCAACAATTATCTTCTATTATTAATCTACGGTCAACTTAAAAAATAAATAAATTAAAAATATTACTGATGAATTAAAGGTAGAAGATAGTTTTGGAAATTTTATGATTACATGTTTGAAAAAAATACATGACAATCATAAAAGTCTCAACAATGACAAACAGGGTGTTTCTTTAAACATGTTCACTCTCCTTAATCTCTACAATTTTTAGAATTGTAATTTGAGATTTACTGGATCACAACAATTTAACGTTTTAGGGTACTGCTAAGTTTTAACTTTCTCCAGGTGTTCTCCACCACAAATCCGGAATTTCTAGTGTGATGGAGTAATTTTTTACAGATTCTCTAACTAAAACAGATTTCAAGCTGAGTTCATATTAAGCACTTTTTTCCAAAGCCTCCTGAATGTAGGAATCAACGAAAACCTCAATTTTTTACGGTTTTTGACAATTAGTGTGCAAACAGTGCGAAAAATCGAACAAATCCAAACACAAAAGTATTTAAGAATTCAATTCTCTGTAAGGACACGTCATCATATTTAAGGTTTTAATTTTTGATACGTCATCATCATGACAGCCATGTTGGCTTATTCGACCGGTAGGGGACACTCAAAATATGATGGATTCTCCAGAAATATGAAATTCAAAATTATTTTTCATATAAGTTTTTTTCGATTTTCTGTAGCGTTTGCACGGAAATCGTAGAAAAAGGCACCCCAAGAAGTGGGACGGAGCTGTATTTGTTAAGTAAACGCTATTACTTTGTTATTATCAGTCATATAAATGTAAAAATATTTCTGTTGAAATCATTATTAAAAGAATTACAAACTTCATATCAATCACTTTTACACTACAGTGAAAAAAAGGAACCTTTTTGGTGTTTATTAAAATAAAATTAGTTACGCAATTAGTTAACAAACAATGAATGCAGGCTATGTTTTAAATAAAAACACCTAGTGTTTTTTCTATAGCACATGTTGCTGGTAAAATATCAGTTGTGTCTTATAGTTGGACTGGCTCAGCTCAAGTAAGTCACGAGTGCAATCACCAACGATAGAAATTGGAGTTAAATTTTGGGCCGAATTAATTTTTTTTTTAAACAATCAGCTCCAATTGAATGTATCGAATGAAGTCAATCCAGCACAATTTATTTGGATCTTCTCACTAATAAGTAAATTAGATACTTCATCACTCAAAAACAATGACTCGGTTTTTCAAATTTGTAAATTACACTCCTTTCCTCCCAGGATTTATTATTTATAAATCATAATTAATTTATTTATACCAGATTAGGCATATCCTGCACAGTAAATAATTGGATAAGGATTTTTAAAAATTTGTAGGACGTAACCGTTTTGGAGAAGAAGAAATTTTGTCATTTCTTCTTCTCCAAAACGTTTACGTTAGATAAGGTTTAAATTCTGTTATATATCACGAAGACCATAACGAGCATACAATCATTCAGCACAGTGCTCCAACCACCAGATTCATTTCCTAACTGATGCCATCTACCCACGTTTAATGTTACTTGAAGCTAGAAACTGCATTCAGATAACGGTTCCCATCCGTTACGATAATGCCCACTCATTTATTGGTAAGAGAAATATAATGTAATAAACCATTAAATCATCAGCCCAGAAAGTAAGCAAATCAATTTAATGGAATAAATTAATTTTCAGGTTTGTTTACTTGTTTAATAAAAACATTGTTGGCCATTAACGCAATTTATTTCTTATTTAATTTGTTTTATTTTATTAATTTATTTTTTTTTTCTAATTTTATTATTATCTTGTTTTATTTATTCGATAATATATTCGTGCCACTAAATCTTTAGATTTTAAAAACTGAAATACTAATTTACAAATGTAATTGTCATATCAATTATTGTAATTGGAAAAAAATTATATTTTTAATGAAAGATTGAGTTCCTGTTTTTTTTTTTGTTTTTTTTTAGACTAAATGTGAATGTACATTAAAAAAAAAATTAATGTCTTACTCGAACGCACAAATAATAGTAATGACAAGATAGTAGGTAAGCTCAAAATAATCGCGAAACCCCTTTCCGTGTGCCGGGCCAGAAAAATGACAGGGTGATTTCTGATTGATGAGGAAAAGATTGCCTAGATTACAGCCACTTGATGTTCTAGATGACTCCATCAACCAAATTGAAAGTTCGAATCAACCAAAAAAAACAGATTTCCGTAATCGAAGAAATTTAGAATGCTAGAACCTGAGAGCTGGAAAGTAATTTAATCGCTTCTGAAAGTTCAATACTCGACAGATTGTAGAAAACGGATATGAATTAATCAACAGTTTGGAAGGTTTCCATAAAAGGCACTGACAAGATTATATTTTACCAACTTCCTTTTGTTAGATCTCAACTATCTTAAATCGTTTTTAAGAAATTGTTTTTGTTTTGTTCTTTCTCAAAAATAAATAAAAATAAAAAAGATAAAATTATTTATGATGTTATATCCAGTCGATTTGTTGGTTGTTTTAAAATATTTATTCAATCTTTACCTTAACAGTGCTTTCTGATTTACATGGCGGTGTGTAAGATATTTAAATTAAATCCAAAATAAAATTTCGATTATATCACTTCTAAATTAGCTTTGAACAAACATCAAGTCACTAATCAATTGGATCCCGACACAAAGCTGAAACTTGTTGGAATTTTTCAAAATAATTCTAGTAGACTTATGTTCTCCTATTTTAAAAAGTATGATTAATAAATTATGTAATATTCAAATTTAGTGATTCCCTGCAATTCAAGAAACTTCAAAAATTTAAAAAAAAAATCTTAAAATATAAAAGCAATCATCCTAAAGTCTAAATGTATATACATAAATTTGTATCTAAGGTTAATTCAAATCATAATATGAACCGAAGTTAGATAATGTTTTCGGAGGATAAAATGTTATAATCCAGATCCACAATCAGTTATTCGTAAAGTGTTCCAACGGCTTTTTCATAATCTATGTTTTTGGATTATTTTTGTTACGTTTACAGCGACTGTTGTTTTTATTTGAAACGTTGAGTAAAATAATTTATTCCAACAACAGTTAAATCACATAACATATAATATTTTTAAAACTCGTTATAATATGAGAATCACAACTTAATTGAAAAAAAAAATTGATAATGGACTTCGCTGATTTCGGTATAAGATGCCAAGGTTTATTCAACAAGTTTCCAACCTTTTCTACGGTGTCCTATTGATAATGATAAACGTAAAAGAAACCCACATTAACCAAGCCACTATACCAATATTGATATTAAATTATACTAAAAATGTTTTTACTCACCAGAAAGTAATATCATGAAAGCGAAACATAATAGGCTCACCTGGAAAAAACAAAGTGTAATAATAACTTTAATAATTTATAAATTTATATTTATAGACTTTAATAATTAAGTTCTAGAAAAAACAGATATTAATCTATGTTCATATTTTTACTGAAGAATATGATCATAAAAAAATTTAATTCTAACTCGATAAATAAAAAGTATATAACTTCAAATGAATCTATAAGAAGTCATAAAAAATGTTTATGACTTCATGTTACAATCCTATGCTGTTAATGAACATTTTCAGTTTTATAAGGAGTTATTATTTTTACAATGGACATTGTACGTTCTATGAACTGATGGCCTTGAACAAACTCCAAAGCAGAAAGGCAACTAGTCTCAAACGAAATAAAAGTAATTAATTTTATTCATTATTTGTTTGAATAGGTCGCTTTATTGCATGTTTCATTACAAAATAATAATCATAAAATAAATAATATTTACAGATATTTAATGAAAGAGGGGAAGGATATAAAAGAGTTCATTCCATTCCAAGAGTTCCAGAACTGTTTTATCTGGAAGTATATTCATAATTTGAAAACAATTTTTTATTTATTTTTAATACAAACGGTATAGACATTTTTATTTAGGTTTTTCAGTTATTTTTTAAGTCAGCACAGATAAGCGATTCCCGTTATTACTCAACACTGGATTGTCTTAAGCCTTTCAAATAAACTGCATTGTGTTCAGTACTTCCGGGCCAAATAGATCATTTTTTTGCTATTGAATATGTTCCAGTTTATGTAAAATATCTTTTTTCATGAAGACGAAACAATTCCTCACGCATTTTTTTTTTTGTTAATGAAAACACTTACTTTATAGCAAATATCAACGGTGAGTAACTTACTCTTTAAAAATTATGCCTTTATTTAATAAGCTTTTCAAATTTTATGGGAGCATAAAACGTAGCATAAACTCTATAAGATCAAGGCCTGCATTTAATTTCAACTTATACTTTCCCACTCTAAGTAGATCTAAGAAAAACAATAAATTATAGTGAAAAAATGTTATATTTATGAGTAGGTTGGTCGATATACGATAGGTCACAATCTCACATGAGGAGATAATAACACAAAAAAAGACAATCCTTTCCCGTCGAACCCTCCCCGGTAAGAACCCATGGAAGCGACTGTCCTATATCAATTTTGCAATATTAGAAACGTGAAGAGGATAGTTAAATCGAGCAATATTTAAAATTTTATTTTTTTAATTTCTTTTTCGTTAAGGGGGAGCGAAAAAAAAAAATTTCCAGCAACAATATCTCAGTCGGGGAAGCAATTACAAATGTGAAAATCAACCAAATTCCATTATAAATTTCAACTTTTAGATCCAATCAGACAAGTTATAGAAAATTTTTAATTTTCATTAGAAATGCTCATATTCCTTTAGATTCATTAAAATATAAAAAGCATAAAGTACCTTGGTGAAAAGAGGACTTTTTCTTATAATACTTAGGAGGTAAGGAAAAATTTTTCAATTCGACAACATGATAGAGAAATCTAAGGTTTCTAAAAAAATTATGGCAGTGAATACATTTTACTCGCTGAGAAAAAGTAAGGACAGAAATTAGGTATTTTCAGATGAATTTGATTAAAGCTGCAACTTATTCATTTCTCATAAAATAAAAGAGAAAAAATGGAAAGGGGATCAGAATTTACTGCCTGAAAGGATTTTAAACTTATTGCATATTACAAAACCATTCGTTATATAAAAAGGAAAAAGAATAAATCTTACGTTGTATAAATGACCTAAATACGACGCTCGGAAAGAAAAATAAATAACTGAATGTTCGGATTTAAAAATGTTTTAAACAAAACAAGGCCATCAAAAAGAAATAGCTGACAAAGCTGTAACATAAACGCCCACGTAAGACACTAGGAGGCGTCTCGCCCTAAATCTCCAAAGGGGCGTTAATCTAACCGAAAAATTCAATAAACGGAAAAAGGAATGTGAACAATAAATAAGAAAGCAGTGCATGGAACGAAGACAGTTAGGATCTCAACTAAATCACGGCTCATCCGCCCCGTTTCTCAATTCTTAAGTAGGGCCATGGAGGACGGGTGGTTAATAAAATCGCTGAGGGTAATATGTTATCTTATTTAATTATTTATTGGTACTAAAAATAATATAAATTGAGTAAATGCTCAAATATAATTATGGTCTAGCTGAAAGGACTTATAAGAGAAATCAAGTTTTAATGTTTGGTTAGTTATCTATTCGCGGAAAGACTTTTCCAAGTCTTTGGAAGAAGGACTGTCTTTGGAAGTCTGGAAAAACCAGCACGGACTCCCTCTGTAATTGATCTATACACTTCCGAACGTTATGCTTAATATCCGACGCCATGACTAGTGTGCTCCCTTTCTTGAGGGGTACCCTATATCGAGGACAAACCTACGATAATAATTCAGTGCACTTAATAGTCTGTGGATCCCTTGGATCGGCTTTACAACGGATAGCGTTTGGCATCGTTGATCTTACTTTCTCCTTGAAGATGATGTGTTCAAAAAAGTTGACTTTCTTTTACCTTAGCGCTGACTTCCCTCGGGTTGTTTCCCGATTTATAGTTCGGGGATAGTTTCAGTCCAAATTCCTCATCTCTCGAAACACACTTTTCAGATGCTCCACATGGTCGGCTACCAATTTTCAGGAGATCAGGAGATCGTCCATATAGACTTGGCATACGGATTTATCCAACCTCTTCAGGAACTCGTCTATGAGCCTCTTAAATGTATTCAGTGCGTTTTTAGACTAAACGTCATCCTTGTGAACTCATTGCTAGTTTCATTAGACTCCAAAGCTCAATATTTTATCCGTTGTTTAGAGATAAACAATTCGTATATTGTATATTTGGAATCTTCTGCGCAAGTCCTCTCTTTAATTTCATATTTATCCCGCAGATCGTATTTGAACCGTTGCTCTTTTTGTTTTATTTGTTTACTCTATAATCTATTATTTTGTTTACTCTATAATCTATCGGTCTGTATAATAGATATGTAGGCTATAAACGAAAATCTAAAAGCAAGCTTCAGTGATATTGGGTTAGATTTGTAGAAGTGATATTTATACGATCTTGAATCTAAACTGAGAAAATGAAGAGTCCTGAATCTAATCCATATCCCGATAATATATATATTTTTTACTTTATCCTCTATGTTTTTAATTTATTCAAAGTTATATATCTGTGTTTAAAAAAAAATTAATTTGTACAAAAAATCGTTTTGTAGACCATTATTCCATAAAAACCGGCACACCACAATACCACTTCGCTGATAAATTAAATCTTTACATCACTTCTACCAAGTATTTATTCAAGCAAAATATTTATCAAATTAAATGTGTGTTCCTTTAGTGGTGTCTTGCTAGGATGACTCATAAGACTTTCAGAGCAGGCTTCATTAGTCAGTACCTAGACTATGACGTTAGTGAAAAATAGTCTTCATATTAATAAGCATAATGTTTTGAACACGTGTCCGCTGTGTTATTCCAGTGGTTTTCCTTTTAAGGTACGGAGTTCACATTTTGCCGAGTCCTACATCGCTTCTTAACCTTTTCGTCTGTGCAGCGAAGTTTCATAGCTGTTAGGATTGTAAATTACTTCAGAGGCCTATGTTAATTTAGATATTTTCTTGTAAATATTTCTCTGTTCCTTACGTTTCAAGGAAATTTTATATTAATCACTACTTATTTCTTTCCTTCTTTTCACTCATGTACCTACAATTGGAATTTTTTTTCTCCTAATTTTGACCTACAATTGGATTTTTTTTCTCCAAATTTTGACCTGCAATTGGATTTTTTTTTCTCCACATTTTGACCTAAAATCGGATTTTTTTTTCCGAATTTTGAAACTACTAGCATCTATTTGTTAAAAAAAAATATTGATCGTAAAGACATAATATTCCGCTAGTTAAACTTCTTGGTTAACCTAACCACACATCCCTAGGTGTAATCTTCTTATTACTCTTTGATGTGTATTTTCTCTTCTACTACCTACTTCCTGGCACTGCATTGATACAAGAGCCTACACTTACTCCACTCTTCTCTACTCAGTGCTACCCTCATCCTTTCTCTGTCTCCCATTCCTCCTACCAATTTCTCCATATTATCCTCCTACCTCGGTATGGGCTCATTCTTATTCTTTCGCCTCCAGGATCTCGTTCCAGAAGTTCCTTGGGTATCCCTGACGACGAGCTTGTCATTAGTGTGTGACTTTCGAAATTGACATTCTCTTCTATTATATTCGGTAGATTCCACATTACATTACCATTTCGATTTGATTGACATTTTCTTAAGCTTCTTTATGAAAATTGATGAAACAATGGTGCAGTTCCTTATTGTATTCATAACATTTTCCCAACATTTGATTGACCGAAAAAGAGTTTTTTTTTATGGTTGATCTATTTGGCCTAATTTTGCACTGATATTCTCCACTAATATCCCGCTTGTAACCATGTATTTACAGTATATCATTATACAGAAAATCATTTTACATTATCTCTAAGAAAGATATTTCGTTGTAGTTTTCACATTTTTTTTAAAACTGGCCCACTCTCCAGATATTTTTTCTTCTACAATCGGTTATGATTTTCTTACTTGGAAAAATCTAGACTTTTTATTATTTATTTTTTATTCTCCCAGCTTCATGTAGTGGTAAACGAAAAGTGCGCAAGCCTTTGTCTAGACATAAACAGAAGGGAATCTAAAACACAAGTTTACAACCTTAGGATCTGATAAGTGAAATGCCAAACAATTGTTATACTCCATTATTCATGGTTAGATAAAAATTAATTATAATAATAAGAAATGCTCTCATATTAAACTAGTAATGGTAATTGCGACCACAAGATATGATTACAGTGGTTCATGAAGGAGTTGGAATTACTTATTATAATTGCTTTTAATCTTATTTATTTTTTTCCAATGTGGAGATGTCCAAAGACTGTCCACACTGTCGAGGAGCCCAAGTGATTACGATAAAGGGGTAGTATTAACGCAGGAAGGGATATACTTCACTTAACTGACATAAGAGCCTTTCAGGCAACATGATGGCTAATTCGATAAAATCATACTTAGTATTTTCGCTATTGATTCTATAATAACTTAGCATTGAAAAAGAAAAATCAATATCTTGCTATGAGAAATAAAAGTCAATATTTTGCTATGAGAAATAAAATTTAAAGAACTCTTCTGAAAACTACTGAAATTGTAGTAAGTCAATCGGTCAATTGAAAACCCCATTTGGAAAATTAGTATTAGAACAAATTTCCACAGCGTTTAATATGGAAATATCTGATCTAAAACGAGTGATGTTTAATTTCAATTCTAACTAGGGTTAAACTAAAAATTATGTGTGCACCACATAAGATTTTTGTAGTTAAGAGGTGATTCTTAAGACAAGTATACTAATACTCAATACGTGGTGATGTTCATTGATAAATCTTTTAAATTGTTTATTATCAGAAGTGATACAAATTAAATATATTGCATAATTCAATTAATAACTATAATGTCACGGATATAGTGGTTATTTATAAACGAACCATTAATAAATTTGATACATTGTATCTACGACAAATTGATTACTGATTTAGATATCCATATTAGTTTTATCCATTGGTAATTTTTGTATCGATTCATTGATAAATCTTTTAAATTGTTTATTATCAGAAGTGATACAAATTAAATATATTGCATAATTCAATTAATAACTATAATGTCACGGATATAGTGGTTATTTATAAACGAACCATTAATAAATTTGATACATTGTATCTACGACAAATTGATTACTGATTTAGATATCCATATTAGTTTTATCCATTGGTAATTTTTGTATCGATTCTGATACAAAACCATTCAAAACATTGATTAAAGATTATTCCATCTCCAGTATCAGTATGTCTATTTATTTTATTTTAAAAACCCAAATTAAGGACAAGAAGTGTAAAATCCGAACCGCTCACTTTCTAGCATCCCTCCTGGAACCATTTACAGTCAGAAAAATAAAACAATTGTTCCCTATGTACAAGAATTCCTAGACATGCTAAATCAGAAAACCGGTCGGTGTTTCCCGGATAATACTCCGAGGTTGGACACAGAAATAGTAGGGCAACATGTGTCTCGCATTGCGTCTCCAACGGTGTCCCTAATAAACATGTTCACCGCCCCTAATAACAGTTCCTCTCCTAATAAACATCCCAGCCTAGATTTACTGATACCAGGCCTTTTACAATCTAATTCTGTTCTAAATCTGATACCTTCCAATATTTCCTACAGGCATGAAACAGAAGTAAAAATAAATCAGGGGGATAGGCAAATATAACTAAGAAATGTCGGGTTTGGAATAAACAATGTTAAGGCAAAAATAATTTAGGAAGAGAAATTTCATATATAGCTTTAATTAGGAAACTAATGTATTTATTTTTTACTTGACTGTCCTGAATCCCCTTTATATAATATTTGTTTTTAGAGTTTAAAATAATACATAGGAAATGACAATGGGGATTCTTACAATATTTGGGTAAAAATACATTTTTCAAAGATGCCCTTACAATACTTAGTCAATTTATGTTTAAATAAAACATACAACCAATATTTTAAAATGTCTTGCTAACAAACAAATTACTTTAAAATCAGTATTAACATTTAATAAGCCCGATGTATTTTATCTATAATATAGTATTGCTATTCACAGCAGATATCCCAGTTATCTCGTACGTGAATATCGAGTCTAAATCACAAATAAGTATTTGAATAACTACTATTAAGAAGTTTTAACTATTTTATATACGACTTTTAACATCTATCATGTAGGACTTTTATGGTTCCTAAGCAGCAGTTCACAAGAGACTGAATATACTTAATTTTAAAAAAAATACTGATTCTTAAGTGATTAACTTTTATTGGAATAATAGCAATAGAGAAACAGCCATATTTACTTTAATAATCTTAATTACTTAAGCTATAAAGAGTATAATTACTCTTTGATTAATAATCAGTCATAATTACTTAAGCTATCACCAAGCTCCAATTTTAACAATTGAAATTACCATCTCAACACAGGTTTTTCACTAAACAGCTACAAAAAGGGGTTTCTTGACTACTAGATTACATCATACATCTCTAGATTGATGTGAAACTCCACGATTACTCAAGAGCTGGCCAAACAAGAAGACACACAGTAGCCGAGATGTGAGGACGTCATTAGAAGCAATATAATGGCGAGAGAGTGAGGTGTCAAAGACCGTGTTACAAGCGTTGAGGAGGAGTTTAATAGACACAGTGAGGGAGCTTGTCACAGAGAGCTAACACGGGCTCATCAAGAAGGTGGGACCATATAGTTGGCTCCCTCATTGCCTATCTCTGTCTCTCAAAGGACTTATTAGCTGTTAACAGCTCGCCGATTAACATAGAACATCTCCTCATAATATATCTGTCCCTTGTACCTGGGTCGCTCTGTCTTGGACCGCTTCCTCCCTAACATCCTCTATATAGGTCTCACAGGTCATCAAAGGTTCGTCAAAGTCCACTTACTGGCAATACATGTCCTTAAATCTTGGTAATAGAAACCAAAGACGCAGGAACTTCTTCCTTGGTCATGTAAGCAATGTGTAATCTGTTTATAAAAGTTTAAAAGAGGCAACGATGATGAGGAATCTAAAAATTATCTGGATCTTGTAAACACGGTCGAAGGCTCATAAGAATGAATCGAAAATAAATTTAAGTTGGTTACGTACTATAAATGCAATTCATCGTAATTTTAACATAGTTTTATGATACGAAGTATTAAAATAAAAAAATATCGAAATTTTAGCAGTGTCGTAAGGTAACGTACCAAACATTACAGTTTTCAAAACACCCGTATGTTTTACAAAACCACGTCCTTATAGTTTACTATGACAAATATTATGAAAACTACTAATCTTAGGAAGATAATCAATATAATACTTCATGATGAATTTAACGAGCAAATTGAGCCTTATAGACATTTGTTCTTCAAATAGATCCTCAGATATCGAACTGTTCGTAAGATAAAACTCATTTACATATAGTCAAAACAGTGTAAAAATATTATCATTAATAATTGATTTTTTAGGAGACAAAAACAGCGGTGTTAAACAAATTATTGAGCTTAAAGAGTTCTATTATATCTAATAGAATAGTTTTCATATTTCCAAAAATATATTTATAAAATCCTGTTCATATAATTTGAAATAAATATATA
>NW_027112564.1:33504-58393 GCF_000696795.3 Halyomorpha halys
GGAAAATATTCAGCTTTATAGGGCTCAAATTTTTGCAAATCATTTACTTCAGAGAAGGTTTACTTCAGAGAAGGTTTTGTTTTTTCGCTCTATAGGTAGTTTTCAAGACAGAGTCTACTGTAAGAGAAATGAGGAAAAATTTTAATTTTTTTTTTGTTTTAATAAAATGCACTTCCGCGAATGTCCACTTAAAACAATTCAATACCTACATTTTTTAGTGCGCGTTAGCTGCTGAAAAAATACGACAATCTGGATATATATCAACAAAATATTAAATTTTGATAGGTGTGTACAGAAATAAAAAACAACAACACTTTTAATGGGAAAATTTTGATTTCTGGATTTAAGATTCGAAATTTGATCGAATCATCACAAATAGGTCTCGAGGTATAATCCTAAATTCAATGCACTAAATTAGCATTGAACAAATATATGATATCCTGGTAAATATATGTTTCAAAAACTAAGATAATATATACTTTGATACACATACTTGTTTACAATTTAAATTTTATGTAGTTTAAACCTTCTCATTTTATTAATTTAAGATAGTTTAGCTATTAGTAATACTTCAGGAAATATTGGCTATATAGCTAAAAATATGCAGTGCTATCTAAAAAATCTGCCATATTAGGTCTACGCATCTCCAGTGAATTAACTTATTAATTTATCACCACCTTTTCAAACAGTTTTAAAAGGGAATTCATTGAATTAAATTATTTCACTATAACTTCTAGATTAACATGCCATTTTATTAGACTAGATAACTAATGAAGGCCTCATGAAACTAAGTAAGGCCTCGTATTATTAGGTTAAAACTATTTGTTTGAAAAATAGAATGACATCTAGTATAATATAAGCAGACAACTTTTCTTGTGATTAGTAGATTACTCGTAGGATAACTAACAGAGAATAGTCGAAAAACTTGAATATACAGCATTTTAAATTTAAATTCATGACTGCCTTTGATCGAGTCCGGCACCCGGGACTGCTTTACAAACTCCGTAAATTCCTACCTCCTTTATATTTTCTCATCATCCTATCCTTTCTTACTAATAGATAATGCCAAATAAACCACAATGGTTCCTATTCATCCTTCTATTTTAAAACCGCTAGTGTTCCTCAAGGTAGTATCCTCGGTCCCATCCTCTACACAGTCTATCTATCTATCTAGTCAGCCGACATCCCAACAACTCCTAACACTATCCTTACCACATATTCTGATGACACATGTGGGCTCACAGTTAATAATAACCCTTTGATTGCATCCTAAACTCTCCAGTCCCATATCACAACCCTCGATGAATGGTGTCGAAATTGGAGGATAAAAATAAATCCCAACAAATCCCATCAAATCACCTTTACTCTTCGTCGTAAACCTGCCGACTGCCCTACAGTATACTTTAATAAGGTGGCTCTTAACAATGTAGAACAGATTCTCAGATAAGAATGTAGACCTTGACAAACGACTAACCTGGATTCCTCAGACAAGACAGGAAACTGCACGCAGATTCCGACTATTATAGCACTTACTCATTACAAAAGACTGATCTACATAACAATAATAAGGCCCATCTGGACATACGGAGTTGAGCTTTGGGGCTCCACTAAACCTTCAAATTCCTCTCTTATTCAATCCTTACAATCCAAAATCCTTCGTAAAATCCTTAATGCTCCTTATTTTGTTACTAAAAAAACCATCCATAAAAACCTAAATGTTCCTTATGTAATCGATCTAGCCCGAACCCGACATCATTCCTTCCATTATAAACTCCCTAACCACCCAAACCCACTAGTTTCTAATCTTGCTTCCTCTTCCATTCCTGGCAATGCTCCGAGGCGCCTGAAAAGAAGATGGCCTCGTGACCTTATATTGTAAGCTGTTTTTGGAGATCTACTAGTGGGTTTCTCTACATGCTGTATCATATCATTATGATCTTACTTCAAATTTGCTTGTTGTATCTTTTATACAGTTGTAAATATCAATAAATAAATTTTTAAAAAATTCATGACAAACAGACCTAAGTGTTATGAGAAGATCTTTAGAATTTTATTCTTAACCATTCTTTTTATTTCTAACCATTAATTTATTCTTATTTTACTTAAGATATAATAATTTAATTTTATAAATTAATTTATGAAATTTTAATAATTTTTAAAAAAGCTGAAGTGGCTCTATCCAACCTCCCGAAGGCACTACATCCTAGGTGTTTTCCTATTTCAAGTTTTTAAAATCAAAAACCTACCAATATCTCCTCACTCTTCCTTCATCTACCAATTCAATGAACACCAGATTCTCATTTTTTTTTTGTCTAATGGAAATAAATAGCATCACCTGGCGAGATTTCTATGGTATGTAAAGATAAAGCTGATGTTGATTATAAAAGATCGAAGTGAACTTTAAAATATAAATTGTGTGTAGAAATGAAAAATTTGAATTCCAATGTACAGAAGAAATAACAGACATATTTATTACATTTAAGAATGCTCTGGTATATGCTGAAACGTTGCAACATAACAGTTATAAATTGATAACATGATTTTGACTGGAAACAACTCAATCCTAGGCAAAGATTGTTATTTCATATTAATCATTAAAAACCAGTGGTCTCAGATTAAGGGAAAAAAAATTGTTTTTTCATTCATACATTTATGAACAACTGAACTTTATACGAGTGGAAATAAAGTTGCTCACAATCATTACGTAACAAAGCTTGTAGTAAAACCCGAGTCCTGTATAATTCTATAAATGTATGATTAATTCAGTATATTGTTATTTTAACGAACCTAAAAGGAATTTATAAATGTTTTTCTTCGATAAATCATGAGTTTATTGAGGAAAGAAAAGGGAATGGTTTGGGAAAGACGCCTCCATGCCATACTTCAGGAAACGAATGGTAAGAAAACATAAAGGCACACTTAGACAGTGTTGAATAAAATTTGCATATATTGGCCTTATCGCAAAAGAGTTATAGGCTGACTTGTTCCAATGAGCATTTCAGTTGAAGTAAGTCACGTTTACTGATTTTTTTTTAATTCAATACTCTTCTGTTAATTAAATAATATCATTTTATAATGAATTATTATTTTTAGGTCTGGTGTATTACATGCACCTAGGTTTAACTGTACAATAACCTTAACTTGTTAGTCAATATCTCCATCGAATTTTCATCGCTCCTTCCATAAATCCATTGAATTTACAAATATTTATTCTTAACAGTTCAAACTTATAAGTATTATTATTTTTTACATAAATAAAAAAGTAATATTTCCGTGAAATGAGCGTAACAAATTAGATATCTCTGAAAATGGGAATGTAATATGGTAAAAACCTTATAGATAAAACTGGAAAAAAAATTGCCTATTATCTGAATTAAATTTTCGAAACATGTTATATGTAATTTATAAAAAAATAAAATACCCATGAACTATTCGGCAACAAAATACTAAAAGAACAGGAAGGATTGTTTCACGAAATTCTTAATAGTTTACAACAAATGTAAAGAAAAAATAATTAAGTTATTTTTTTTCCAAAGTAAGAGTACAAAAATGTGTATATATGTATATATAATTTTAACTAAAAATAATTAATGTGAACAATTTTAGATCTTAATACATTACAATAGTTTACCAACAAGTTTATAGATATAAAATAATATGAATAATATAATTTGCAGTTATAACAGCTAACATTAACAGTTAGAAATTTACTTTATCATCCAAAATTTCCCCTATTGGGCCTTCGATTTCTTTTGAAAAATATAAATAACTTCAACACGACTCAACAAATTTACACAAAACTTGGGAGTGGTTTCGCCATAAACTGCACCAAAGGGAAAAAAATCATATATAATTAAATCAGAACCAGAGAATAAAACGTTTTAAATTTTTTTTCTTTATTTGAAACTAATATTTCGCCTTAATGTAGGTTAAAAGATCAGATACTCAACTTTCCATAGGTTGTGTTAATGTTGGAATGACATAAAATGTAGAGGGGTTATGAACGATTGTATGAATAATGGTCACCAGAAGAAAAGAAAATCTTTCAAGTTACTCAAGGTGAAAAATTTCTAATTTTTAATTTCTTTGAACATGGCATTTAAATGTTTCAGACGACGCTATAAACGAATATGATTTACTTTTTTATAAATTTTTTTTTAACCTACTTTACTGAAATCCTCAGTTATTTCATATATCAGATAACAGGCCATGTAAATATTCAAGTTTAAAAAAAAAAAAATATTGAACAAAATAAATTACAATAATATAATTCATACACAGTTCATCAATATAATTCATTGCAGACATCAAAAAACTACCAACATAAACCTTAATGTCTTGATAAAATAAGACCTAAAATGGTAAATAACTCACAGCATGACTATTTTACCCAACAAGGATAATTTAAATTGCAATGGCGGGTTAGATATATATAAATAATAATAACGAGCTCCGAGATGGTAAAGGAGCTATGAGGGAAGATCAAAATTGTAGATTTTGCCTGAGGAACAGACACCATTAATTGCCCGGACAGAGGGCAGCGTGAAAGGGCAACCAGGGGACGGGGGAGCAGGCCGTGTATAACTCATCTTGGCAGATATATATTCTTCCGGGCTCTCTTAGTAGCTAGCTCCTCTCCTCTACCTTCCAGCATACTTCTCAATGTTTGTCATCTCATACCATTTTTATTGCCAATAATATTCTCTGTTATAGAGCTATGTACAAGACATCAAATATTTTCTTTATAAATATTTTAACCACCATTTTCAACAATAATGAATAACCTTATTTGTACTTTAAACTATGTGAATGGTCTCTTTCACATTCACGAAGACTAATTCAAAATTTTTCTGGTCCATAGACTACTAATTGAAATGCTAGATGATTTTGACAGTTGGATAAAAAAGAGAATAAGGGGGAAAGACAATTTCATTCTTCAGGACGCACCTTACAATTGTATCCAGGCAAAATATATTTTTATATTTAATTTAAATAATGAAGGTGTAAAACAATTTTAAACTATGATTACATAGATGACAAAATGGAAATTGAAAATATCTCGATGGTAAAGGTGTAAGGAATAATTGTCCCGAAAAAGTTTTTTCACCTCAACTATTAAAAAGATAATATAATCAAACTTTCTAAAAAGAAAATCCAAAATTTTCATTTCCGTGATTCCAATATTGTATTTAAATACTATACTGAAAATTGTATACATTTAATGCTTTTAAAATCCAAGGAACCACAGAGGTTTGTGTGTAAGTAGGGTGGACTATTTCGTCGAACTTTGTCTGTTCTTGACAAAATCAATGAATATTAACTATGTGTTTCTTTTTTTATTCTTTTTTTTTCTTAAGAAAAGAAATTTAGTGAAGAGTAAATTACAACCATAAAATTACAATTTTTAGTAAATATATGAAAATAACAACAATAAACAAAACATAAAAAATAGAATGATATATAATCCTTAGATTTAGTTTGCAATCACTTTGTTGGGTGATTAATACGTACTGATTCTCTCGAGGACGGGCAACGTACATTTTGTTCATAGTGGACAAAATCAAATCCACCCTGATAGGTTACACGGAGCCCATGAGTAGTTTCTTACATTCCTAAATTAAATTTCATACATAATCTTTCTCTTCTACTTGAAGATTCGCCTTGCGAGATCGGAGCTCACCTAATTTTATTCCCAAGACATGTCCCAAATTTTTATCATCTGATTGATAAAACTAAGGAGTAAAGAGAGAAAAATAAATAAAAGCAACTTTTGAGACAACTAACCCATCAAGTAAGCAAAGAAGCGTTGAGAAAAGTTAAAATGCAATTTTATACATAAATAACCAAAGACAAAATCAATTGATATATGCATTTCGTTAATTTTGTCCAATAATGTCCATTTTCTTTAGCGGACTAGACTAAATTTAAAAAATATGCTCAAACTGGAAAGAATGGGCGCTTATAAAATTATTGAACCTCTAAAAAATTAATGAATAATTTCAACTCTTTGAATATAGACACAAACAAAGATTAAATTAAAAAAAAAATTAATAAATTTTGTCAAAAATTATGATAGATTTACCACTATATTGTGTGACACTGCTATTAGCCCCTTCAGTTGTTACAAACACAATATCGCACAACATGTGGAATTTTTTTCATAGCTACTTGTAAGATTCACTCAATAAAATAATACTTATAAATAACTAAAGTGTCACAAATAAATAAAACTATTTTTAATATTTTAAAAATAATGTTTGAAAAGAACATTTTTTTTTTGCATTCACTTCTTTCCTTTTTCTTTTTTTCTTTTTTTTACACTAGATAAGTGAACTAATAAAGTGCAATGTTGACAAAAACAAACCACGAAAACTAAATGAAGGTGGAAATGGGCTGAGAGAAGACATGGCTCCAGAGGGCCGGGGATGTAAAGATGTCACAGAAGCTGGCCCACGTGGTCCCCACACGCTAACAAGGAAAACAAATGATGAGGGCTGGCAGGGCCTTATTACTTGGCAAAACTAACACGACCCCCGCTTAACAAATGGCAGCCAACTAGTCCATGATCCTTCTCGATACCTGATGACGTCCGAGGATGTAATGGAAACGTCACTCTTGGGTTTTACGACGTCTCGGCCCTTGACCAGACGATTCATTGCCAACAGACCAGGAACAAGGGCGTCACCGTTTTTTTTTTCTTGGATTTCTTTTCTTAAGATATTTCTTAATGAAATTCAGAACAGGATAATAAAATCAAGAAACCTTCCGGAATTGTAATATAGTACTTTTTTTTTTAATTCAAAGAATACGAATTACGTGAACAAAAAAATTAACAAAATCATTGGAAAATTTTGTAAGGAGCAGTTGTAGGATTTTTCTCATTTAATATTATGTCCGATTGGCAACAAGAAAAAAATTCTTAACCACAATAGATAAATTTTACCAGTAAAAAAAATTTTAACTTCGAGTTCCTGACTCAATCCCGTTTCCATTTTATCAAAACTTTGTATTTTACCTTCAGTAGTCATCACTAAACAAGTGCGTGAAATAGTAATTACATCAGATTTAATTTAAGCACGATAGAAACTTGAGCGTATTTTAGCTTAACTATGTACTATGTATATGTATATTTTGTAATATATAAATAATTACATATATACCAACTAATAAATTTACAACAATTTTATATGTAAAACACCGTTGTAAATTTAATGGTTGGTTTTGGAAAAAACAAAACAATTAGTCCCATGAGATAACGGTACTTTAGTGTTGAATATCTACCAGACTTTAAGTAGTTATTTAAATTCCTTTTTATTCGAACGGAATCTGATTTGAATAAACCAGTGCCTCAGTGGTTTCTAGTTTTATGGCATAATGAAGCAGTCCTTAGGTTTATAAACCTGTTTCCCAGAACATAAAACGATAAAAAACAAATTACTGAATACCAAAAACTTCGAGGATTGTCATCATATCTGTATTGATTGGGACGGAGTAATCTTTTAAATTCTAATACTTCTTTTATAATGTCTGTGGATCACTATATGCTAGGGCACTTACGTTAAATAGAAAATAAATTGCTTAAAAGTTATTATGTTTAACCTAGTCAATTAATGGGGTGTATAAACAAATAACCGTTTTATCAAATTCAAGATTTCAAAGGACTGTAAATACTTGCAAATACTTAATAATAATACCTTTATAGCATTCTCTAAGCTTGTTTAATCCCATTCGACTTCTTCTAAATAAGCTTTAGTTTAGTTATTTGTTTCAAAGAAGAAACATGACAGTATCCTACGAAATTTTCGTTACTTTAAGGCATTCACAAAAATTTCACAGTCGGTGAAGCAACTCTTGAAATTATTAAATATGGGAAGGTGTAATTGACCAGCGCAACGTTGGTTTGAAAAATTAAGCAGTGGATATACGAAATTGGAAAGGAAGATGTGCTCCGGGCGACATTTAACTTGCCAGGGAGTGTGTTGTGTCGAAAGATACTGTTAGTCGTCATCTACTCTCCATGGGGAAGGTGAAAAAGAGCAGTAGATTGGTCCCTCACGAACTTACTCCTCAGCAATCAGCAATCATTTCTCGTCGAACCAATGAAAAGTTAAAAGAACTTGATGGATTCGAACTCCTGCCTCATCCACCATATAGTCCGGATCTCGCACCATCGGATTACAACTTGTTTCGATCCATGACCCATTTCCTTTAATGAAAAAAAAAATTGATAATTTTGCGGAAGTTGAAATGGCGGTCAAGAGTTCTTTGAATGGTATCAGCGTGGTATCGAGCAATTGGCTAGCAGGTGCCTAATGACGATAGTTAACAATGGACTATACTTTAAATATTAATTGTATTTAATATCAAAGAAATAAAAATACAAATATTTGGTTGAAAAACGGTCATTTTTTTACACTTCATTATAAGCTCTTAATACTTGTGGCAATGGTTTTAAATTTGAATAACTTGGAAATGATAGTATTAATAACTTTCTTATCAATTATTACAATATTTGGAAATTATTGTTCGTCCTAAAATATCAATTCTTCATGATTCCAGAAATTTAAAACTAAAACTGACGAGGATTCCAAAGAAGAAACGGTTTACCTTTCATTAACTTTCATTTATTATCATAATGTTTGACTTTCTTAATGTCCTATTAAATCAATTACTTTAAAAAAAAATTTGTTGATTGAGGTTTAATGGTATTTATTTTCTCAGAAATACAGCTAACAATGCAAATTTTAAGGACTTCTTATATTTGTAATATAAACAGGTTTTTTTTTTTTTTAACTTGTTGGTTATAAGTTATAATTTCTGTTCATGAAATTAAAATTCTGAAAACTAATTTAAAGAAGTTTGAACAAATTTCAAAAATGTATGCATAAAGTGTTTTTCTCAATAGAAATGAGAAGCCACTGAGCTAAATTTGAGGAATTTGGAAAGAAAAAAAAAAATAAATAAAGGTGTCTGAAACATGCTATACAACACAAAAAATTATCTAAAACCCTTGATCTAGTTTGTTAAGTTATGCAGATGCTAAGTTTCCTACAGATGAGAAGACCAACGGATGGTATGGCGCCACGTCTTCCCCGATTCCACCCCTAACAGACGGACAGGAAGACTGAAAATGAAATAATTAGAAGGAGGCTATAAAAGAGACCACACCCCGGCTTGGAGATACGGTCAGCTGGAGTGGGTGGATCCTTGTTGTGACACAATTGGCCCAGGTATAAGGGCAGGTTCCGGCAGCCTCACAAATTTCGTAACTGGGCTCCAGCAAAAAATGTGACCGTAATAGACTGGACTCAAGCTTCAACGGTTCGTGAGTGAATCACTATTATCTCGTACAAGAGCTGAGTGTAAACAACATTACGTCAGGTACAAAGGATTATCTTCCGGATATGTTTAACAAGAGGTGATACAATGGACACTACTGAATGGTGTTAGGTATTCATTATGATTAATAATAGGTATTATTACTGAATTCAATCATTCAACAAAATGGTAAGGTTCAGGAGTTAGATTGATAAAAAACATCTGTAACATAGTAATAATTTTCATGTATTTTAAAAATTACAATTATCAATTTTACTTTACAAATGTTCATTAATTAAGACAATATCATTGAAATAATTAGAGAGGTACTTAATCAGTCCTCTGCACTGGATGAAAATGAATAAACAAAAAGAAATATAAAATAATTTCGGTTATAATGATATTATTTCGTAGCAAAAAAAAAAAAAAAAACTCGACCAAAAGAGGATCCAACAGAAGTATTGGTTCAATACTCCTAAGGGAACCTATAATCTATCTATATACATATATGTATATATGTGTATATATATTGGATCCTATACTATCTATTGAATAGTATAATTTAACTAAATCAACAAAGTTACAGATCCGAAGTTATCCGGCTAATTATTATTAAGCGCTAAATATTGCAACAAGGTATTTGTTAAGTATTCAATACTATCATTAAAAGAAATTACTGAAACGCATTATCTAACATTGATTTTAATTGTTTAGGTACTTTTATTATCAGGTAATGTTGACAATGTTCAAATTCAAGCTTTGAGGAAAAGAAATTGAAGATATGAATCTTATCTATTTACTAAATGATGTTATTGAGATCCCTAGAACAATAAAATGTCAGAAACTATGTTGAAAGTCCCTTGCGATCAGAAAACAAAATCACAAACTGGAGAGAGATTATTTTAAAACTTTAGCCGTTATTGTAATTGTTTAATATCACGCTATTAAAGGAAATTAAGCACAGGAGAGAATATTAAGCCTTGAAACAAACTTAGGGACTGCTTTATCGAAGCAGGATATTGAAGAGGTACGAGTAGCTACATGAATAAGGAAATAATATGAAGAGTTTCAATTCAACATAAAGCTAATTAACGATGCAATATAAATAATTACCGACAGCGTTTAAAAAACAATAGGAATAAATAATTATTTACATATTAACGTCAGAGAAAAAGCTGCTCGCACACGGCAACATAAAAACAAACATCTACTAATCATGTATTATTCTAAAATAGTGTAAATTATTGATGTTTTTTTACAAGAATAATAAACGCGGAGCCCGTTGATAAGAATAAATTTTTCAACCGATTTCAATTATTTTTGTGATAGGGTATTAAACAGGATACTGTTCCGTTAAGTTTATCTGATATGAATAAAATATCTGAAATCACTTCACTAATTTCATTTATGTGTAGGCGTCCCGTTTACGTCATCTAAATTATTCCGACAACAGGGGGATAACAAAAGTCAATAGAGAGATAATTGCTTTAATAATAAAAATACATCGACTAAAAATATACTTATATAAAATTTAAATCGAATCGCGTTAATTAGAGCGTAGGTGGAGGGAGAAGTTGTTTTAAAATTAATTATTCATCAGGAGAGTTTTTAAACCCCTCATATTATTTGCTGAATCAGGGGACATAGATTTTTAACTCGCGAGACTTACTTCAGTATACATGTTATTTGTTAAACTTCTTTCGTAAAACGTTGGTAAATGATGACAGCAATAAATGAGCACTCATAATGGTGATGATATCTGAATACCGACAAAAATAATCTTCAGAATTATAAACTAATAATCATAATATTAGCAATACTCGTATATGATAGTTGGCTGTATCTAGTGTATATCAAGCAGTTAATGATCATAACTCTGTTATGATTTACGTTTTTATTGAATATGCTAATATTTCAATACTTTAATTCTAATTTATTTTACTCATTTTATTTTTAATTCAACTCGGATGATTTATTTTATTTTTACTTATTGTATTATCAAAAAAAAGTATTGTCTATACTCTACTTCAATTTTAGACCTGATGATAGCTTATATTAGTACAAGAGCCGGGAAGAAAACAAGACAGAAACCTCACACCAATTTTTGATTACTTTAATGAAAACTATGTATAATTACTAGTCAAAATTAATTAATCTACTAAGTATAGATAAGGGGAATGAAAAATTGCGGCTGTTTCAAAACCTTAAAAAAACATTAATTTTTCATTCGGAGCTCTATATCTTAAAAACTACGAACAACACTGGATAATCTAATAGAACATTATTTAAAGAAGAGTAAATTTGCTGAAATATTAGCCCTAAAAGAGCAATTTACCAGTAGTACTCGAGATATAGCTTCTTAAACAGAAAAATTTCTTAAAAATCTGAAAGATTAGTAGTTAGCTAATTTATTTTGAAAAATTACAGATGTCTATAAGCACTCAAATTAAAGCTAGTTTTATGGACTATAATGAAGTTTATGACCTTTACCTTCGTAGGAATAGTAGTTTTCATGATATTTCCAAAAATAAATTGATTTAAACAAGTTCGGACAATAAGTTTGATTTATGAAAAACTTCATTTCAGAAACCATTGGATGGACAGATGTCTGCCAGCGATCAAATTAAAGCTAGTTAAATTTACTGCAAAATAGTTAATTATGTTTATCTTTGTAGGAATATTATTTTTTATGATATTTCACAAAATAAACTCACAAAATGTTAATTTCTAGCTGTTCATATAAACTGTTGGATTTTTGAAAAAATATATCTCTAGATCCATAAGACGCAGTTATGTCTGCCAACACTCAAAATAAAGGAAATTTAACTTACTATAATGTAGTATCTTCGTAAGGGTAGTAGTTTTTATGATATTCACAAATGAATATTTGTTCGAACAACTATAAATTAATTTATTTTAGAAAATTTCATGTAAACTATTACTCTTACGAAGATAAATATCATAAACTACTTTATAGCTAATTAAACTAGCTTTAATTTGAGTCCTAATAGACATCTGTACGTCAAACGGTTTTTAGATATATTTTTTTTCAAAATAAATTCACTAACTACTGATCTTTCAGTACGTCCCATACAACATTTTTATGAAAGGTTGCTTTTTAAAAAGCTATATCTCGAAAACCATTTAATGTAAATAACTCTATTAGGGCTCATATTTTAGCAAATGTACTCTACTTTAAATGATGCTTTCTTAGATTTTTTTGTGTTGTTCCTATTTTTTAAGATATATAGCTCCGAATGAAAAATTATTTTTTTTATCGCTTTGAAATAGCCGCTATTTTTTATTCTCCCTACTTATACTTGGCAGACTCATCAATTTTGACTATTAATTATACATAGTTTTCATTAAAGTAATCAAAAATTGGGGTGAGATAACTGCCTGTTTTCTCCTCTTGGGCTCTTGTACTATATGTTAGGGACTCTGTTGAATTCCCTGTATTCTAATTGAAAAATACATATTTTATATATTTTAATACTGTTTTTTTCACCGGCTGTATATGACTTATAGTTTGATTTTTCTATTGTTCTGAAAAGCTAGTTGTAAGAGGATTAATTCATTTATAAACGTATCACTGCGATCTATTATAATTAGAAGTCATATTTTGTCCGCTCTAACCACCGTCTCTCATAAATATTGGTTACTATACAATCAATATTAAGAAGAAAATTAGGCACATTTTTGTTTTTACCTCAAACAAGTCGTATCAATGATATAATACAATAAAAGTCGGATTTCAGAATAATTGCGAATTACTGTTAACGTACGTCTGGTTAACAGTAATTCGCAATTATTCTGAAATCCGACTTTTATTGTATTCACACTAACAGTGTAGAACCCCAAAATCGCAGAACGACACTGAGCTCCATGTTCGACCCATTACTTTTATAATCCATGGAGTACATCTTTGAGACAGAAGGAGTACCGTGATCCTTCGTTAAAGGATTAGAGAAAATATGCATAAACATTGGAACTACGGTAAGAAGGCATCGGATAAGGGAGAGGATGTGGGAGTGGCGAAGCTGACACCGGCCTAACGAATGGCACCAATTACTGGGAGAGGCAGAGCTAAGGGGATACATCACCCTCTGGCGCCGTCTTCCCCAACAGATCGGATTCTACAGCAAGGGATTTAATAGGTTTGGACCGATCTGCGGTGAATAGTATGATAATGTTGTATTTAGGGTTGATCGTCTGTATTAGACCCCAAAAAACGGATTAAAAATGCTATATAGACGTTAACGTGGCGAGTGACAAACATCGTCTAAAGCTCTGTGTCAAGGATTAAAAATGTTCTTGTATTCTCCATTGCTAGCTAAGGAATGACTGAGTAGGAATGGACACTCACAGTATCAAAATAAAAGGAGAACTAAGTTCAATTCAATATTGATGGTAGATTTCACCGGAGTTTTAAATAACAATTATTAATAATAGCTAATCAAAACAATCGGCGACACTAACAGTTAATTAAAAATGTTCTTGTATTCTCCATTGCTAGCTAAGGATGACTGAGTAGGAATGGACACTCACAGTATCAAAATAAAAGGAGAACTAAGTTCAATTCAATATTGATGGTAGATTTCACCGGAGTTTTAAATAACAATTATTAATAATAGCTAATCAAAACAATCGGCGACACTAACAGTTAGAAAATTTTGGGAAATATCTTATCTCCGTCTGTGCAAATGTTCATTCATTTATTTTTATATACATTTTAAATCACATTTAGCAACACCTTAATTTAATTAAATTTTTATATCCATTCTCGTAGTTTGTTACATTATTTTAGTTTTTTGAATTTTTTTTAGCCTTTATGAAGCCCAGCAAAGAGGGGCGAAACGTGATTAACAATAAATAGTTTAATTACTATTTGAGTTTTATACATTACACGCGGTCAATCAACGATGTTCCAATTTATTAATTTTTTTCCTCTTTCTTAATTTTAATATTATTTATTCTCATATAGTTTTTACCTTCTTATAATACTTGGTCAATGCATTTTCTTTCAACGCTATTTATGTGTCTGTATGATCTGTTGCTTTCTTATAATTCCGTAATTCTTTTCATTCATTATGGTTGCTAACTTGATTTTTATTTTTAGCCATGAGGAAGGCCTGAAATTCTGGCCGAAATGTTGGCACTAATAAAAAGGTTTTCTTCTTTTTTGTGTTCATCGCATAGAAAAATATGCAAAGTACTATGCAGAAAGGGGTAAAAATTCCCTTTTTGATTTCCACTAATATTTCTCATAGCATAGCAAAATCCGGTCGCTATTCATAACCACTTCAGTCATCCTCCACTGGCTTTTAATACTAGAGACGCAGTTGAGAGTGAAGCGCCAGGATCTTCTGGAGTCCCCCCTTTCCTTCACCAGTGGGGAGTTCCCCAGGCTGAATGTAAATATTGTAAATA
This sequence comes from Halyomorpha halys, assembly GCF_000696795.3. Lineage (NCBI taxonomy): Eukaryota > Metazoa > Arthropoda > Insecta > Hemiptera > Pentatomidae > Halyomorpha > Halyomorpha halys. The sequence goes on from NW_027112564.1 coordinate 48,253, forward strand.
TAAATGATTTTGCTTAAGATATCATCTTACTTTAAGTTTATTTTTTTTTTCATATTAGTTTTTTTCCTCTTTTATTTCTTATTTTATTATCATGTAATTCACATATTTGTAAATATGGTGTAAATGAGCTCTATGGTTCACATTACAATTGTTTAAAAATATAATAGAATGTAATATTACACAATAAATACATTTTAAAAAATCATAAATATTAGACAAATAAAATGAATTATTGAATCCCAGAATTCAATGTTCATTAAGAGAAGTCTTGATTTAAGAAGGAATATATAAACCATCTTTGTAAACAATTAACTCTTTACGGTACAGAGGATCATATTGTCCTTAATTCTTTCCTCCATAAATTTTATAGCCACTAGCCTTTGATTATCAAAAATTAACAAATTAGTATTCTGCCCACTTCTCTTCTTTTTTTTTCAACAGTTAATCTCTGACGAAATGTCCAGAAAACATTTTTACTCATTTTTAGAAAATAATAAATTAAAAAACATTCTTCAAGTCAATCCTCGAATTAGTTTTTAAGATAATCTAATAAAATAAAGATAATTCACATAAAATAATGATAATGTAATATCTATAATTATTTAACTACTTTACTTGAAAATTTTATGTCTTTCTTTATTAATAACAATTTATTGCTGGATGGCGGATCTTATATTTACTACGATAGGAAACGGACATAATTTGAAAGAAGTGCATGCCATATTACTTGTTAATACATATTTCATATTTCGTTTAAATAAATAGAAATAGTTTTTTTAATATTTTTGTCTATAAGAAAATACTACAGGAGCAACAATTAGTAAGTAGGATAGACTTTTTTATTTTTTTTGCAAACTTTTTGGCACTCGACTGACAGTGGGTCAAATAGATTCCATTCAACATCTGCTATCATAAATATTTTATAAATAAATAATGATTTTTTACATAATCTATATATTAAACGTTCTTATATAGAATATGTATAATTTTATAAAAATATTCTGAACCATTTCTATAACATATTTTTTTTTTTAATTTGAGCAAAACTAGTTCTGGTCTATAAAGGGTTCATGCCAATCATATAATGATAAAACATGAATAAGCAAAAAACAATAAAATTTAATAAGGTAATACATTACTGGATGAAGAGCCAATGTATTTAAACAACTAACGAACGTATTTTGCAAATGCTGCCCATGTTAACAAATTCTAAAAAGTTTAGTAAAAACACGGAGTGATAATCGAAAAGTGAAAATACATGACAAGTTATACTAATCGTGAAAATGACGGTGTACGCTAAAAAATTAAATTTTCTATTAAATTTAATTATACTGGAGGACTAAGTATACAAGAAACAGCTAATTAATTAATTAGCCATTTCATTAAACCACAGCCCTAATTGGCTGGCTATCTTATCTAACGAGGAGAGCTGCCCGGGTAACCGAGCTACCATATTTCCCGGGAACCATGGTTACCGGCCCCGCCTTTGTCCTTCCACCGTTTTACTCCTTAATACCCCCTCGTCACGAAATCAGTAACCATTGTACCTGCGGAATCACTAGTCCAAAATCTAACAAAAGATTATCCCCATTATTTTCTTAGACTTTAAGATAGTTTAATCCAGCAATATTTAAAAAGCGTCAAACGTTTTTGAATGAATTAATACAGATAATTATATTTATTATAATTATCATTATAGAACGCATTAACTTCGTTAGTAATTCATATTGTTATAAACTTTTTTAAAACCGATAAAAGGTTCAGAAAGCCAAAAGGATTATCAGTTTAATGAATTTTAAAGAGTAAGACTATTTTTGCATAATGAAATATAAAAACATTTATATTTTAGCTAAATTTGACAAATATGTAAATGTGTACTATACACTAGTACATATGTGACTCCATAAAGACCATTAAATCTTAAAGACCATATCTTACGATATTTGGACTAAGTAAACAAATGGGAGGAGAAATTATTAAGCAGTGGTTCCTAAAAAAGGTGGTTCGTGGGAACCTTGGGATGGACCGCGGATAGGGCAGGCAAAAGATATTTTGTTAACGGTAAGCAGAAATCAACACAAATAAGTATAACTAATATTAATTAAGTCTACATTTCGGCTTGACTAAGAACTGAAGAACAAAATGGGATAACAACCATAAAACAAAACAGTACAAAAAAAAAATTAAAAATACTATAAGAAGGTAATTTAAAATACAGGCATAATAAGAATTTACAGGTATAGAATTGTTACCTATATAATGCATAATTATACCTGTATTATAAATTACCTTCTTATAGAATTTTTTAAACATTTAATCGTTATATTGTTTCTGTTTTTATTTATGGCTGTTATAGTTTTTATTAGTCCTAGTGTACACCTTCAATACCTAAATATAGGCCGAAACGTGGGCACAAATAAAATAAGTTACTCTTAATTGCGTTAACTTCTACTCACCGTACCACCCGACCATCTTCCTCACATTGTATCAACGGTCAACTATAAATATTTCATTATATTATTAATTATGTTTTCTGATGTTTGAATGTCATCTGAAAGGTTTTTAACAAGCAAATGAGTGACTCAAAATGCAATTTTAAGTAACCCAGTTTTAAAACATTTTCCTAGACGGACTACTCTTTTCCCCATGTTCTGATATAGTACAAGAGCCCAAGAACAGAAAAAAGGCAGTTATCTCACCCCAATTTTTGATTACTTTAATGAAAACTATGTATAATTACTTGTCAAAATTCATGAGTCTGCCAAGTATAGGTAGGGGGAATAAAAAATGGCGGGTGTTTCAAAGCGATAAAAAAAAAATTTTCATTCGGAGCTCTATATCTCAAAAAGTCAGAACAACAGAAGGAAATCTAAGAGAACGTCATTTAAAGAAGAGCAAATTAGCTAAAATATGAGCTCTAATAGAGTTATTTACGTTAAATGGTTTTTGAGATATAGCTTTTTAAAAAGCAACATTTCATAAAAATGTTGTATGGGACGTACTGAAAGATCAGTAGTTAGAGAATTTATTTTGAAAAATCTATATCTCAAAACCCATTTGACGTACAGATGTCTATTAGCACTAAAATTAAAGCTAGTTTAATGAGCTATAATGTATTTTATGATGATTATCTTCGTATGAGTAATAATTTACATGAAATGTGCTAAAATAAATTGATTTATAGTTGTTCGGACAAATTTTCATTTGCCAAATTTATGTGAATATCATAAAAACTACTACCTCTACGAAGATAAGTGTCATAAACTACTTTATAGTAAGTTAAATTTCCTTTATTTTGGGCGTTGGCAGACATATGTGCGTCTTATAGATATAGAGATATATTTTTTTTCAAAAATCCAACATTTTATTAGAACAACTATAAATTAACATTTTGTGAGTTTATTTTGTCAAATATAATATAACTACTACTCCTACAAAGATAAATATAATTAACTATTTTGTAGTAAATTTAACTAGTTTTAACGTATTTATAGTCCATTAAACTAGCTTTAATCTGAGTACTAATAGACATCTGTACGTCTCATAGTTTCTGAGATATAGATATCTCAAAATAAATTAGCTAACTACTAATCTTTCAGAAGAGTTTAAAGAAATTTTGCTTTTTAAAAAGCTATATCTCGAGAACTGTTGGACGTAAATAGCTCTTTTAGGGATAATATTTCAGCAAATTTACTCTTCTTTAAATAATGTTCTCTTATATTTTCTAGTGTTGTTGGTAGTTTTTAAGATGTAGAGCTCCGAATGAAAAATTAATGTTTTTTTAAGGTTTTGAAACAGCCGCCATTTTTAATTCCCCCTTCCTATACTTGGCAGACTCATGAATTTTGACTAGTAATTATGCATAGTTTTCATTAAAGTAATAAAAAATTGGGGTGAGAGAACTGCATTTTTTCTTCCCGGCTCTTGTACTAATAGGAGGTGGGCCGCAGACATCTATGGGTTGGGGACTACTGGTTTGAAGAAATCCTAGCTTTCCAATAATGATTCGAAAACCTAAAGAAGTTCCGGTGGAAATCAAAGAGTATTTAATCAGAGTCGAAGTAACAGGTCTAGGTAGCTGTAAGAAGTGGTATAATATTTAAATTAACATTAGGATCCCAAGCAGAAGTTTAAAGGAAAAATTAATTTGCTAAAATCGGTTAGGGATAGATTTGTTATGATATTAATTCTAGTTGGAAAGGTCAAAGGTAGAGATGAATTTAGATGTTGGGAAATAATATAGGTCTGATTCGATTTACTCTAAAAGATGAATGGAATACAAGAGCAAAAAGGCGATATGGAAATGATAGATATCAATTCAAATAAATAAAAATCACTATAATAAGAAAAATTACAGATAATGGCAGCTATTCTAAAGAAAGCTCAATTGGCTTCATACAAAGAAATATTAGAATGATAAAAGACAGATATAATAGAATGCAAAGAAAAAAGAATGGAGAATAATCCAAGGGCAAAAAAGGGAGATAGAAACTGTGCTAGAGCTATTTGCATCAGTAGGAGAGTAAAGGGTTCGGAATCCGACATAAGAAAAGAGAGAGGAACCGTGAGAGAGGGCCGCTGCTGTGCTCTAATGTGTTACTGAGTGTGTTCAACTGATGTTTGATTAAGTGTCGTTAAGGAGGGCTTGTTTAAAGGAGATGATTTGTCCTAACGGCGGCTCATCAGCTCGTAGGTCGCTCTTTCATTACCCATCGTAAGAACAGGGGCATTACTCGACTTTCCCAGGATAATGTCTTCTTCTCCTCCGGGTAATGGCGGGAAAAACTTGGACACCTCTTTCGGTAATAGGCGGGCTATCCCAGCAACCTCATCATTGGTCTCCTTCAAAATGCCTTCGAACCAAAGTGGAGTCTGTATTATTCTTCCAGGAACTGCTGATTATAATATACGGGCGGTTATTACAACTGGTACAACAGTAGCATGAATATTTCACTAGTTAGTAATATTTAAAATAAATACACATTATTTTGTAAAAAAAAACAATAAGCATCGGTAAAACAAAATCTTAATAAATAAATTTTATTTGGACATACGGAGTTGAGCTATGGGGCTTCTCTAAACCATCTAATTCCTCTCGAATCCAATCCTTACAGTCCAAAATACTTCGTAAAATCCTCAATGCTCCTTACTTTGTCATAAATTAAATCATCCATCAGGACCTCAATGTCCCCTATGTTGCCGATTTAGCTAGAATCAGATACCAATCCTTCCATAATAAACTTCCCAACCACCCTAACCAACTCGTTTCTAACCTGGCTTCTCCTTCACTAATAATCCTCCTAGGTGTCTGAAAAGAAGATGGCCTCGAGATCTTCTCCTTTAAAAATGTTTTTGGAGTTCTATCAATGGGTAGATTCTCCATTTGTTTTTATCATGTCATAATATCACTTACAGCAAATTTACTTGAGTGTGTATATGTATACAGTTGTAAATATCAATAAATAAATTATTTAAAAATTTTTTTTAATTTAATTACATAATTAAATATCTGGTCCTTCCCAATACATAATTATTAAATATCAGTAATAGTTATAAACACAAATCACTAACAATGATATATACTTAAAAATTTAGAATCGAAAGTAATCAATTTACTTCTTCGAGCAGTTTGTTTGCCCACCTAGGGTCACATTATATGGCCATATCTTAACTACTGCAGTATTCGATATCAGTTTTAGTTAATTTTTTACACACGGCATTTGTGAATATCGAATTTTGGCTGACAAGATCAGAGAAATATCTTATAGTGAGTTGGTTAGGAAATTCTACTTCTTTACTGAAATCACTTCTTAAAATTAACTATAAACTTGTTTGATTGGAGAAGTTTGTCGGGGGGTGCGGTCAGCAAAGAACAACATAAATAAACAAAACCATATTTATTTATTTTATGCCGACGTTTCGACCTGAGTTTCAGGTCTTCATCAGGGGTTATGGCGTAGAAGATAGGCCTGCAACTCAACTTGTTTAATTCACCCAGGGTCATTTGTGCCCACATCCCTTCTCTAATATTCGACATCAGCTACAGTTTAGTTAGGTTCTTGTCACCTCTGATGTATTTGAGACAACTGGACAAAAATAGTTTACAATAAAGGCCTTAATAAAATAATTTGTGTTATATTTTGAAAGAGCTTTAATTAATTTTTCAGCAAGGAGCAACAACAACCATATATATTCAGAAAGCAGGACGGCATACAATAAAAAAACAACAGTAGTTAGAGTCAGGAATCATTTTTTTTTTTTTATGTAAAAGTTTAATCTTTGACCGACAATGTAACACAACAAATTAAGACCTTTTACACGTGACATTTTCTCAACATTTTGCCGCCTTCTTATATAGGCATTTAAATTTAAAAAACTATTTTAGTAGTAATTATAAAGAATGGCTAGAACAATCACATTTATTGTGTATTGTACAGATTACAAATAAAAAAGTTATGAAATGAAATAGTTCAAAGTTTTACAAGATGATATTAAAGTTTATTGTAAAATTCTGTCCCCCTCCCCTTCACCTCCACAGGGCTAAGCCACTACATTAGCTGTTGTTACCCTACTAAGATATAGAACTTTACCACTTTAAGTCTCAGATACAGTTAATATGATTGATACTAAAAATTCAAAATTATTGCCTCTAATCTCTATTTTACAAGCTTATAAATATTATAGTTCTATTATATGATGTAATATAAGCGAAAGGAGATGACGATTAAAACTTTGAAAGCCTATGTTCATGGTCTGTCCAAGAGTCTTGATACGTTATGATTACAAATGTGCTGTTTACGCGTATAATAAAGCGATTTCAACATACATAAAACTGACCCTCAGTTACGAAACACTTACGCAAGGGTCCAATAAATAATTCTTCTACTTCTCCTTCAGACACATGTGATAGGCTACACAGTCGTCTCTGGTGAAATGGCTTTAGAATTATTAGTTTTTACATCATATATTTTTTTTTTTTTGGACATCTTCGTTTTGTTTTCATAAATTAAAATATTTTCTTAACACTGTTATCCTAAAATACAGATAATGCAAAGTATCTGAAGTCGTAATTAAATAAATTAAATATTTGATAGGAATAGATATACAAAAAACACTTCTAAAACATAATAACTGTTATCAATATTAAATACTGTTTTAGGACAGTATTTGACAAATGATCTTTCTTCGTTTCGGTTTAGAGTTGGTAAAAACGTAATTAAAACTGTGAAAGTGAATAGGGGAGGAAATAAAATATGGCTATATAATGTGACTCTGTCAACCAATTTTATAGTTTATTAGTAGAAGAAGAAAAATGATTGCTTACGATTTTGACGTAAATTTCAGTGTTTTTTTTTTTCTTGTACTTAACTATTGCCTATTAAATAATTATGGACTGTAAAGGACCAGGATTGTAAGTATGTAATAACACGAACCAGCTTCATTAAAATATGAGTTATCGATGAAATTTGAGATATGTTAGAATTTGTTTACCGAGGAAGTGTTCAAAGCGTCTCGTAATAAACTCTGAGAAAATTAGTTGCTAAAAAATGAATATATTGCGTTCAGATAGTTTTTGTTTTCTTCGTTGAATGAAAAAATGAATATCGTCACGATCGCGTATTATACCTTCATATTGCTTTCAGGATACCCGTTTTCCGATTACAGACGGTTTTAAATATGGCTCCATTTAACTATCTCAAGTTTCCTCTTTCCGTTTTAAGCAAATATTTCAAAAGTGATACCGGGGTTTATGGTGGGGGCTTTTAGTGGGGCGGGTGCGGCCGGGAAGAATTGTGTTCTAATAGTTTTTGTATTATGATCTCCTTTAGGAGTTTTTGACATGTCGTTCATCGACCAACATACTCGGTACAAGTGCCTGTTTTAAAAATGAGATAAGTAAGGCTACTACAGAAGGCGGGTTTCACTCCGTTTTTTCAAGTTTGGCCGAGGTGCAGAAAATGAAAATACATCGATTTTAAGATCATGGGCATGTGCTTCATTGCTTATATTTATTATAATACATAAATAAGAAAAAAAATTGCGAAAAATGTCGAGGAAATACTTTTATCCGGCTAAATGAACAAAAGACCCCTCAATACAACAGTTATTAATAATATTTATTACGGTAAGCATGCACGCATTCCCTTCAGCCACTTAAATGAGATGCCCTTTGTTCAGAAAGGGGTTGCAATACATTTTTCGTTGGAGTAGAGTTTGAAACTCGGTTCAAAAGCAGTAATTGAGAGTTATTGTTAGGATTTTCCAGGGTAAGAAAATTATATTAATTGACATTAAGCGATCATGATTGTAACTGATTTTAACCAATTGAGCCATAGTCCGTTTGCTATGAGAATGCCACTGAAACGTCTACTGCTAACAGTCTAACTTGGTGTCCATCCACATACACTAATATGTTTTTATCCCCTCGATTTGGGTCATTCTCGACAAGAATATGTGGCGGATTGGAGGAAAATTGGATATTCTCCATCACATTGAGCAATTCTCTTGGATTAGCGATTATAGCTATACTATATGAGACTACAATATAATTCCTAATAGAGATTGGACAGGAACCTTGCTAAGTTTGATATTATTTCATCAGGGGATCTAATCGAGGGATGACAAGAGTACTGTGTGTACAAGGTTAAGGCGGACAAGCTAGCGGCTATATGGCCACTGGGATCAGCTCCCTTGATGAATATTAAACCAACCGCTGGTCTATTACCTACCGTAGGTAACCCCTCCCACTTCCATGACAATATTATTAGTAACCCAACCGGTTTATACATAAAACCACCTTTTATAGAATGCTTTTTTAAGGAAAGTAGTTTTTTTAGGGAGGGGGTGGGAGGGAGGGAGGGAGGGAGAGAGGGAGAGAGGGAGAGAGAGAGAGAGAGAGAGAGTGAGAGAGAGAGAGATTTAACAGTCCTCAGAAAATGATAATATTTTGTTCTAAATGAAACCAAATAATATTTTTTATATTTTTATAATAATTCTATTCATTTAATTTATTAAAACTAACTAGTGCTTTCGACAAAATTAAATAAGGTTTTATACCATATTTTCAATGAATATACGGGGAAAAGTGTTCTTATAATTTTTTAAAATATAGTATTATATTATATATATTTATATATATCAACCCATACTTTTTTGTAATAACATTAGAAGTGCAGAATATAAAAAATCATAACAGATAAAAAATAAAATAAATATTGTTTCTAAGAGAAAAAGTGAACGTAAGAAACCTAAAGAGATCGCTAATGATGCAAAGTATTTTAACGATTCAGCGATAGTAAGCTGATCTGAAATCTATTGATGTAGGTTTTTCTCAACACGGAGAATCAATGAATACAACAAAAAAGTAGGAAAAACTAACTGATTTTACGAAAGTATTTCAGAATAACTATCAAAATAATCGTACTTTTAACTAAATAATAAACCTCTTTTACTGATTTCTTAATCATATGAGATTGAAGCATTAAAAATTTATTATTAACGCCAACACTATCCAATCCAAAAATTAAAAAAAAAATGAAAACATTTAAAGCAAGAAACCACAATAAATGAAAGAAAAAAATTTCCCAAGTGTAACAATGTAACATAGTTTTTATAGTAAACTGGCTACGCTCTACGGTTTCACCATGATTAATTTGGGGTATAAATAGCTGTTTCATGCAAATTATACACTTATACATGAGTACGTGACGAAGTGCATCTGATTAATAAAGTCATCCGACATTCATTTGAAAACCGAACGACCTAGCACTGAAGAAAAATGACTTTATACAACATAATATTAATTTATTCCTCTTTGTTTCAGTAAATAAAATGGAAAACAAGTTGCTGCAAAATATAATTACATTCAATGCCGACAATATCCTCAAAATTGTTTTTTGGAATCATATTGATCACCTAAAATATAAAATAACCTACTTAACGAAGTTGTAAACAATCATATTCAATTAACTTGATTTAGTGAATAATAATAATTTCTTCCTTATTACAATATAATAATTTATTTCATATTACATAGCAACGTTTCGGGAGATTTCCCCCATCTTCAGGCTGCTAAAAAATAAATTCAACAAAACTATAACCATGTGCTTGTAACAACATTACTATATCATTTACACTCAAG
>NW_027112564.1:59493-67085 GCF_000696795.3 Halyomorpha halys
TTATCATTCACTAAATCAAGTTAATACCTTAAGATTCTTCCAGTCAAAGGATTATTAAATTTATTAATCATATTCAAGTATTAAGTAGATATGAATATCATTTTTCGTTCCATTTTATTTGATAAACATTCACTAAAGTTAATCTGGCATTATAATTGTAATGAACATGATCCCTCGGATATAAAGTTGCATTAATTTGTCGAAATATAAAAATTCCTAAGGTCACCAACTATCATTTATAGAGTTATAGATGATAACTCTATATATACGGTAACATGAATAGCTTACTGCCATAAACACCAAGCCATCGTTTCAAATTGAAATATAATAGCATTATTAGTTCTCATGTTATGTCATTACTTAAGCTAATATATTTTTTATTTCCACTTATCTATACATTAAATATATATAGCGGAAGTATTGTAATGGTGAAAAAATTAGAATTCTGGTTTTCGACAGAAATACACCTTTTAAGTCCACAATACCAAGTTTCGCAAAACTGTTATATTCTTTGCAGGATCAAAGTTGAAGTTCGTTGTTCCCACTTCCCAGAAATATAGAGTTAACTTCAACAGAAGTCCACCAATCTACACAAAATTTGATGAGTGGGGTGTTAGTTAAAATTGTGTGATGACCACATAGCACCAGAATTTTTTTCAAAATGGAGGCTATTAACACTAATATGTTAAAAAATATAAAAGTAAGGTCAGCTTTGTAAAATATAAAGCAATTGTGATAAGAAAAAACTATAAGACTAATAGTAGTATTAATCTGTATTTTATTATATTACAATCCAAAATCCTTCGTCAAATCCTCAAAGTTCGTTACAAATAAAATCATCTATAAAGATGATGTATGTATGATGTTAATATAACCGATTTAGCCCGAAACATATCAATCTTTCCATTAAATGCACCCTAACCACCCAAACCCACTAGTTTCTAACCTTGCTTCCTCTTCCATTCCTGACAATCCTCCGAGGCGCCTGAAAAGAATATGGCCTCAAGAGATTTTAATGTAGAAATGTTATTAGAGTGCTACCAATGGGTAGTTCTCTACAAGTCTGTATCATACCATTACAATCTAGTATCAAATTTACTAGATGTATTTAAATGTAGAAATAGTTGAAAATATCAATAAAAAAATATTATAAAACAGGGATGTGACAGCCGTGCGGGTTGGGGCGCAGGTTCCAGAACGCTCGGTTCGATTCCCACCTGGGGCAGTTAAATATTCATTTTTCGGCGGTCCCGAAGAATGAATATTGACACTCCCACCTTGGCAATCTAGGTAGCCGTCAGGAGTTGGCAAAAAGGACCACTAGGCCCACTTGTCGGACTTGTTCCCCCCACCAGATACCAGTACCAGTACCAGTAAAAATATTATAAAACCGTAATAAAAATATAGTCTAGTAGTCTTCTCTGGGTAGCAACGATGGCCAAAACATATGGACAATTATATCAATTTAAGTTTATATATATTGATTTAAGATTATTATGAAATGTAATGAAATATTTTTAAAATGAAGCAAATATAACCTCAAAAAAAAATAAAAAAGGATTATTTAACTTCAATCATTAGACCAATTACTAAGCGTCAAACCATAATTTATGCGCTTAAGAATTTGATTCTATACTTTCACGAGATTATTTATCTTTGTCAGAAATGGGACCTAGGGTCAAGAATTTTAATTCATTTTTATCAATCCTTGTTAATCACCCGCTGAGAGATTAGGAATGGTAAACGGGCTACAAGACACAAATTGATAAAGCGACTCGATTAAACGAACCTATTACCTTCCCAATACAAACAGAGCTACTGATTACAGGATCCCAATCAGAGTCGGTAGTCATCATAAATCCAGGGGCCTCCACACTAACTCATACTCTCCACGCACCCAGCCAATTAACCTATCCTGTAGTTCGTTAGGCTACTGGCTATAGCTATATATATATAACTTATCAGTGTCCAAACCTTTAAGCATTTAATCTTTCATAGCGAGATCCGGCGTCCCGCTAAATTATACCAAGAACCACATGATTCCGGATATAACTTCAGAAGTAGATACGGCCACTATAATAAATTAAGAAATGCTATCTCGGAGTGAAAAAGAATATTTTATGAAATTATTACAAATTTTTAAAACGATGAAAAATTAATTAATTCGGTGAGATAAGTGGACAAACTACAAAAAAGATAGAATTGGAGATGAATTTCTAATTAAGGTTTTTATCATTTATCAGTTACTTCTAATTAGCAACTGTCACCTACTGATAGTTCGGTTCTGGATAAGTTACAAGGTGGATTCTGACAATGTGAAGTTTTATACTTTTCTGAGCCTCCGAGCTTTTGATCGACAAGTTAAAGATTTGACGTCCTTATATTATTTTTCAAAAACTGTAATTTAGCAGATAGGACAATTTAACTACAAAGGGGCAGAATATTATGTTACTTTCCCTTGATAAGCATTGAACGATTTCTAAAAATTTGCTCATTCATGTTCTTTGAGGTACCGATATCAACACTGCAACCTTCAATAAAAAAAAAAAAAAAACTTGAAAAAATAATCTCTTTCTGTGATTGTATCTCATGGTTTAATAACCATGTATTTTATAAGAAAGACTAACTTATACTAAATATACATTTTTTTGTTGGGACCATTATTTAGGATATTCGATTTCATTTGATACTCATGGAATTTTCATGGTTTGGTCATTTATCACAGGGTGTTTCCAAGTTCTTACCCTCTGCTTAAACTTCCTATAACCAATAAAAAAAAAAAAAAAAAAAAAAAAAAGTGGCAGTTTTAGGACTGCCCGAAAAAAGTGAAACCCTTGGAAATGCAATAATGTATTAAATTGTATTAATAATCACCATACGTCCCCTCTTATACCTTAAGACAGAAAATATTAGTTCTAGAGTAATAATAATAATAATTAAAACAGAACACCCATTTCTCAAATCAATTCTAGCACGATTTTTTTTTACATTGGAATAGGAGAGAATATAAAACAGTAGCTTAACAATCCGAGCCGGCACAGCCAGGATTTTTAAGCTACTAAAAACTACTTATCTCTAATTAGAAAATAAAAAAAATTTCTGTTAGAATTGACCAGCGTTACCTCCTCCCTACCACTTCCACATCTCGCGTTTTAACGTCAATTTACCACCGTATAATTTTTTTTTCTTGGAAGAAGTCTCATTACAAAAAATTAAAAATCAACTACTTCCCGCTCTCCAGCATACAATATAATATAACCAGAACGCAATAAAACAACAGGAACTATTAGGTTTAATTTTATCGGTAATTTTTACATAATAAAATAACGTTAAAAGTATGTTATTCTTCCATTTATTTTTAATTTTTTTTTCCTGTGGTAAAGAAAAGAAACGCAATCAGATGGCAAGAAATGCCTTTATTGTATTAGAAATTAAAAGTCATAGTGGAAATTTCCACTTATTAAAAAACCAAAGCGACAAATGATCGACTTCTCTAATTACCATGAAATTACTCATGGTCCTTTTGGGCGTAGCTAAATATGTTGGTGATTTCATCCGAATCCATTCACTCCTCTTTCCCAATACCTAAAGCCATGAGCCATACTTCTACAGAGTGTAATGTTTAGAATAACCTGATGAATGTTCGAAAGGAAGGCTACCCAACTTGTCTCTCTGACCACACCCAACCATAGGTCTCTTAAACATCTATATGTAGATTCCTCTACAGGTCTACCGCATAATAATCTTCATACCATATCGCTAATAGTTAAACAAATAAAATTATATTAACAATAAAATTTAAGAAAATTAACCAAACTATTATTGAAATTAAGATGAAAAATATATGCAACCTACAATTTTCTTATGCTGATTTAAAAAGTTTAAATACGTTTTTAAATGTATTCAGTCAGAAATGATTGTAATATTGCACCTTACACAGTCTCCAACCAAATCAGGGCATTCAAAAAGTAAATTATTTGTAGTATTCTGATGATTTTAATGTTCTAAACAAAAAATACTAGAAACATTTGATTTATTACATTAAAAATAGTAACAATAAATTAAAATATTTTTAGGTCAATTAAAAAAAAAACTTAAGTAAATTCTTTCTTTTCTTCAAACAAAACCATATAATTATACACAAAAGGTCTTAGAATATTTGTTTACTTGTGGATGACATAGCTTTTACTGATTTTTATAAAATTCTAATTGCCTGACTTAAGATTGTATTTCAATCATAATACATTTCGAAATAAAATTTCTCAGTACGCCAAGGAAATAAAAATAAAAATAAAATCTCGTTTTCTGATATTTCTAAAAGTAAATTGATCAAGTGAAATTTTCAGAGTAATACAAATACTATTTTAGATTTTTTATGTCTATTTAGATATACATTTGTATATTCTTCTAAATCATGGAACTTTAAGAAGAGAGAATTTCTCGACTAACCATTAAATTGAAAAAAATAAATTACGTGAGAATTCTTAAATAAGAAAGAAACCATGCAGTCCACGCTGACATGACCGTAATTGATTGTAGATATGTGTAAACGTCTAAACGTGATTACAGCAATCAGATATCGTGAATAGAGTTGCGACATAGAACGATGTTGGGACAAGGATTATGGAAATTGGGACTATTTCTTATATATTATTGCCTAGACCTCATGAACGTTGGGCCCAAAGGAAAGATAATTTACTATACCAACCGGTTTTAGTTTACCTTTTGGCATTCACTGATTACAAATAAATTGACATTGGGGTCGTTAGTGACGTGTAACTAACAGGAAAAAGTAAGAAAAGATTGGCATTCTGGCTGTTTTAACGTTATATATCTGGTAGTAATTATGAATGCTCCTTCCTACCTTTTGTTCAATGTTATTTAGGAAGATCATTAGTTGAAAGCATGTAATTAATTGTATAGATAGTACAGTTAAAAAACAAAGGATAAGATAGGTACACAAAATAGCAGACAAATTTTTTTATTAGTGACCAACGTTTCACCCCACTTTGTAAGGATTCATCAGAATTAAGAAACAAAAACAAGACATTGTAAACTATGATAATAATATAAAATATTATAAACATACATAGTTAACATAGATAACAAGCTCAATTATAATTTAAAACAACATGAAACTGCCTCACTTATACTCCAATTATTAAGTCACTATAGAAAACAATTAAAGATCTAACCTTGCATTGTAAACTCCTAGTGAGACATGTTAGATATAGTGAACTGTCAGGCATTATTATAGTACTATAACTTAAATATAACATTTAATTTCAATAATTCGTAATTATGAACAATAGAATAGTGAAGTTAGGCTGAGCCAGGGACAGTAAAAAAGAAGGGATGTAGTTAGGAAAATGTAGCAATAAATAAAGGATAAAAATAAAGCAACAAATAAGTAGGATAAATCTAAATAAATATTAGATACCAGAGAAGTTTAGACCTATAAAATAATAATGCCATAAATCCATTAAAATTTATTAATTCAATCAGAAAATTTCATTAAATTATTGAAAAAAATATAAGATTTCCATTTGACCAAGTTTATTTTCCTTTTTTTTTTCTATCAAATTTTATTTTCATTTTTTGTAGTTAATTTTATAGGTATGTTAAATTTCTGTCAAATATAATGTAAAGTTAATTATATCAATCTACACATAATCAGCCCTATCATATAATAATAATAGTTATAGGTCACTAATTTATGTGTGTGTATAAATACATAAAAGGAACAAGTTAACTAACAAAATATAAATGAATATAACAATAATTAATAACAATACAGTAATGAATAATAGAATTGAAAATGATCACTGGAGCAATAATTACTGATGATTATTGTAGGAAATAATAGTTTTCCCTAATCATAAAAAAACGCCTTATTGTCGAGTCTATCCATATAAATCTTAAAATGAATCCTGTTAACCATTAAGCTGATAAAAATTGTATTTCTCTTACCTTCAGACATCCTAAAACTTATTAAAAACAGTTACTATAAACATGATGACTTTTTTTAACTTTGTTTTATAATTTCAAACCTTAAATTTGAGTGTAAATTTTCGAATCAGGGCCAGGGTTTTTTTTAATTATATTTTTTATTTTATTTTTTATCTTCTGTATAAAAATAAACAAAACTTGCTCAGAAGGCTGAGAACTTCCAGAAACATACTAGATAATTAAGCTGACCACGGAATGCAAAAATAAGTAGTCAGTTAATATTTAGCAGACACATACCCAAGAACCGATTTATTCCAGAGCTCAGGTCATTATTCTATTCATACGACCGAGCTAGAGCTGGGCCATTAGTAGAACCAACTATCAACGAATAACAAGCTGAATAAAATATTTCGCCTGACTAAATATATAAGGAGATAGTGGAAGTAAAGATCGGTTGATTTATATCGAAGCGGCTGGCCTGGATCCGAGCCTTATCTCTGATACAATTAAAGACTTATTTTAATTAATACACAAGGGCGAGAGCTGGCTGAGGATATTTACTGCTTAACAAATAGCAGGGCACAATGGATGTAGCATGGGACAAAAAGTGCCTCGCCTACACTCCTCCGCTCCGGTACCCTCATTTATCCTTTCTTTAACGAGATTGTCATTACACAGGGCTCCACAGCACTTCTCATCGTGAACAAACTTTTCGCCTCATCTAGTTCTTTTTCATTATCTTTAAAACAATAGCAGTGGGGAAGAAAGAAATTAATAGCAAGAAAAAGAGCAAAATATCAGCTTAATATTTATCATAATAATATCAATGCTGTATTACTGTCGCCTAGCTATACAACCAAAATTATATTACTGCCAATATCTAGGCCAACGCAACAGGTTTTGTAACCTCACAGTGATAGTTGGAATAACATTAAAAAAGTAAAAAATTAATGAAGCAAAGTTGGATTTTATGCGAATATACAGATTAAAAAGACCGGATTATTAAGTATTGAAACTAGGAAATTCGTTTGATAGCTACAATATTTCACTGTAGATCTGTAATAACCTTTTTATATAAAGTAGATCATTTGAAAGATTACTAAATTCCCTTAATAATAAATACTTAATAAATTTAAAATAATAAAGGTACCGTTTAAAAGAGATTTTTATGAATAATCTACAGTTTAGAGAATTTACTACACAATACTGAATTAAGAGACCTACACCCGGTAAATATAATTCAAGTTATAGAATTGCGGTGTATAAGATAGGCGTGTAAGGTTGTAGGGCTTAGTAACGAGCGGATCCCTAAAATGTTAATAAACACTGAACCGATGGATAAACGTCTGAGGGGTAGACCGAAACGTAAGTGGGAGGAATGCGTTAAAGATGATTTAGTAGAACTGGGTTTGGAGGGGCATCACTGGAAGAAGCGTTTAGTAGTATCGGTATCGAACCTTCAGGTTCGTTAGGCCTTCATTATTATTATCTACGAAAAATTGGCCAAATCCTAGAATTGGTATTGTAATTTTCGAGTGAGTTATAGCAACTTATAAAAAACGTTTTTGTTTTGTAGAAGAACAAAAGAAAGATTTTCTATAGTTAACAGATTAGTAGCTGACATTTGAAATGAAAGATAATTA
>NW_027112564.1:67495-93591 GCF_000696795.3 Halyomorpha halys
GAGAGAGAGAGAGAGAGAGAGAGCTTTGGTTTGGGGTCTTACTGTACTCTGTTATTCACAACACTAATTATCTTAAATTTCCAATAAAAATAATATAACAAAAAGTCTCCTAAGTACGCAGGTAAGTATAGGTGTCTCATAATTTTTCAGTGAAAAACAAAATGTTTATTAATTTCAATTCAATTAATTAATGCAAAGCTTCCTTCAGTAGTGAGGAAGTAAAAAAAAAAAATTATCAAACAAATAATATCATGTAAGAAAATAACGCTAGATGATTCATTAGAAAATAAGGATAAGTAACCTATTATTAACGAACCCAATTAGTTCACAATGATAATGAAATTAACTGTTCTCAGATAATATTAACATATAGCATAGGATAAAAACAATTACAAACTATAAGACTAGTATTTAAATGAAAACACGGAAATATGGCCATCGCTTAGTTTATGTAAATAGTCTTTGCTAACCTATAATCTCCCTCAATTATTTTTAATTCGTTTCGTTATAATTAATCAGCTTATTTTTTATTTCTTGTTGACATTATTAATTACTAATTGTGATTCGGCAAAATATCTACATGTGTAAATGCTAATTGAAGCAGCTTCCAGGCAATGATAATAGTAAATTATACTCTGGAATCATATCAGATTAATAAACTAACTAAGATTATAATAAATTAACCTAGACAATTATATAAGAATTATTCTTAAATAATAATCAGAACAATATAAGAAATTAATTTAAATCAATATGATTAATATTGAATTAATTAAATCCAAGTTTACTTAACACATCACACTGTTAATCAAACCTAGGTCAATCTCAAAATTCTGATTCGTTTTTCAATATTGAAGTTATGTACACTTGAAGCAAATATATCAGTTTTTATAAAAAATAAATAAGTATGACCACTCACAAGACTTTCCTTACAATTTTTGTTGCTAAGACCGTTACAATTTCAGAATATACACTAATAATAATAAAAGTGTCACTAAAGATTTTATTTGTACAACTTTATTTTTCAGGATGTCTTATTCGACAATTTAATAACCCATCCAAGCAGATAATCACAGCTAACAGTAGACAGTAATTTACTACTACTTCACAAAACAATAATAAAACCTATTTGGACTTGCACTAGAGTTGTGAGGGCAGCTAAAAACTCGAACATCACACGTGTTCACTTCTTTCAGTCTAAAGTCTTCTTACCATGAAACCAACAATACCTACATCATGACCTTAATATCCCATCTATATCAGACCTTATTAAATCCAAATTCACCACATTCCATGAAAAACTCACTCTTCAGTTGATCAATCTCTTCAATCCTCCCAGAAAGTTGAAACAAAAGTTGTAAATAATTATATTATATATATTATTATTATATAATAATAATTGGCAATAGCCAGATTCTACACTCAAGTTCAGAGCCTCTGCGGCTAGTTCCCTCACTCATCCCCTATCGGCTAATAATACCAGTGACTCGCTTGAGAGAGAAGCGCCGGAACCTCCGGATTCCTTGTCTTTCCATCATTAGTAAGGAAAGAACTCGGTTCAGAATTCTTCAGGTTGAATGTAAATATCGTAAATAGGAATGATTGTGCGTAAGAGGTTATTTTACTTTTGTTTTTATTTATTTAATTTTTTGTAAGTATTATATAATTTTTTGTTACTTGAAACGTAAATTAAATTAATATTTCTATCACATGGAAGCATCAGAAAGATTGTGCTTTTTATTCATTTAATTTTTTAGTAAGTATAATATATTTTTTCTATTTAATTTATTTATTTGTAAATATGGTATGAATGAGCTCTATGATCCCTATTACCATTGTCTATAAATATTTATTTATTTAAGTGTTTCGACCACTAGGGTCATTTACACTGAATTTACAAAGTTAGTAAATTACTATTGACATATTTACAATGTTACAAAGTGAGAAAGTTACATATAATTACTATAAATATAAGACAGAATGTCATACAACATAAATATAAAATTTAAAAAAATATGTTGTTCCAGGAAAAACTGATATTTAGAACATTTATTATATTATATTATATTTCTGTATCTAATGCGAACCAGAACAAATCAACTAAATGTTTAATTTGATAGATTTAAGTAAGTTAGTGGTAAAATTTTTACGTCCCTTCTAAATGAAAAAAAAGAATTTGAACTTGGTTGAAAAATATAATTGAAAAATAAATTAAATTAATATTTCTATCACGTGGAAGTATCAGAATGATTGTGCTTTTTATTTATTTAATTTTTTATTAAGTATTATATATTTTATTCTATTTAATTTATTTATTTTTAAGTATGGTGTGAATGAGCTCTATGATCCCTATTACCATTGTCTATAAATTAAGACAGAATTTCATACAACATAAATATAAAATTAAAAAAAAAAAAAATATTGTTCCAGGAAAAACTGATATTTTGAACTAAAAGAAAAATGAATAAACTAGAAGATCCCTTCTCAGAGATAAAATGATTCCTCTAAAGTGATATTTTGGTCTAAAGTAGGTATATATCTTAGTGAGCTTCGGTTGGGTAATTTCATCTACTATAATGATCATTAACGGAAAACAATGTTTACTTTCATAGATTTATGTAGTTAGTAGTAAAAATTTGTACGCCCCTTCTCAATGAAAAAACTTAGTAGAAAAATATGATAAAAATAATCGGAAAGTAAATGAAGTTAATATTGCTATCACATGGAATCAGCTGCATTCCTGGATCTGTAAAAGATTCCCATCGAAAAAGAGTAATAATGTAAAAATGTTAGAAACGGGAATATTTTTACCTAATTAAAATAATTTTTATTGGCCCCCCAAAATTTTTAATTTCGTGCTCCTTCCTAAAATTTTTATCCCATCAATGGAGTAAAAGATTAAATTAGATATTTCGGAAATAGGAAGGGACTAAAATAGACGCGTAAGATAGATAGAGGAGGGATTGTTATTGACTGTGAAGGGAGATTGGCTGAATTGTAACAATTTTCCCCTGGTGTGTATATGTGCCGGCGGCGGCAATAACGAATGACTGATTGGGGGCGGGAATTTGAATTCAGGGGCGGGCAGTCGGTAATGGTCGGCGGGTGGTGATGAATATGCAGGTCCGCTGCCAATTGGCCGCTGGTCTCTAATGAAATCAACACTCTCCTCTCTCCTCGCTCCTAATCAGTCCGTCTCTAGCCATTTTAATTAATACTATAACCTCCCTCTCTCACTCTCTCTCTCACTCTTGGCCCCAATCTAACATCCCCTGTTGGCAAAATCTAAATTTTTCGATGAGGAAGAGATAAAAAAAAAATTAAACAAAAAAAATACCATTTAAATTTGCATGGGCTATCGAATCAGGCGATATCGTCATTTCTATAAAATTATAATTGATAAAGAAAAGAAGAAGATTTACTCACTTAATGTATCAGGAGAAAAGCCAGAAAATGGAGTTAGAAAAAACTATATAAATAAATAGGTACACGATTAATTAACTACTAACTAAACTTAAATTACCATTCATAATAATTAATTATTTTTTGTTTATTATATACCATTTTTATATAACTAATGATGGTAATATGCACAAATAGTAGCAATAAACACACACTATATAGCTTTATCTCGTCACTTGGTTCACGAATATTTCGTTTATATTTATGTGCGTTAATAAGAAGTTATATAAAACAAACGAGTACTCTTAATGACCATTAAAATTTGTATTACTATCAGGAACTGGTCTATGTATTCAGGGCAATATTAACAGAAGGAATGTTTTATCAGAAATCAACGATTGTTTTTTTTTTTTTAGAATATATATTTTCGAATATAAAATATAAATTTTTGCTCTTTAAATTTTCAAGTATCACATTTACTCAATGATTCTTCTTTTAATACAGCTATAAATTTAAATAAATATTAACAAAAAAAATCAAAAAATTCATCATGCTAAAATTATTTACACCACTTAAATAAATTTGATTTACTAACTTACGATACCATGACACAATTGTTTATATTCCGACTAAATTAAAATGAAAAAGACCAAAGTGAAGAGAAAAGTGCGTGCGTGCGTGTTAGCTATGAACTACGAGCATAGTCTTAAGAAAAAACTGGGTAAAAGTTTAAAACTTAAGATAAATTGTTTTTAAAGTTATGTTTTTGGACTTCCATAAAAATTGCAAACATATACATAATTTAAAAAAAAAATAAATTGAAACCGTATTTCTTAATTATACAACAATTTTATTTACCAAATCACATAAAATAAAAAATTCTAACCTTGAATTTTACGAGCTTCGGGTTATCACCAGCTAGTTTTGCAATTGACTGGTAATCGCCCTGTGCACATCTTACAATCCATTCTCTTGATTTTGTGTCGAACTAAAAATAAATGATACAATTTATAGTACTGCGTAAAATAAAAAAAGTAAAATAGAAAATTATGCCAATAGAAGATAGTTGTGATACATACTAATGTGACTCCATCCTCTTCATCTTTATCAGCCTGAAATGATAGAGAAAACAAGTTTAGAATACTATCAAGAGATAAATAATACATTGATGAATAAAAAAATAATATGAATTTGGTGAATGTCACAATTCTTCCTTGTTTAAGTGCAATAATTTATTTCATTCGTGAATATCTCCCATCTTCAGGTTGCTGATAAAAAATATTTTAAATATAAAATTATCTGGACATATGGAGTTGAGCTTTGGGGCTCCACTAAACCATCAAATTCCTCCGGAATCCAATCCTTACAGTGCAAAATCCTTCGTAAAATCCTTAATGCTCCTTACTTTGTCACAAATCAAGTCATCCATCAGGACCTTAATGTTCCAGATGTTGCCGATTTGGCCAGAACCAGATCCCACTCCTTCCATGATAAACTTCCCAACCACCCAAATCCACTTGTTTCTAACCTGGCTTTTCCTACATTACCTATAAATCCTCCTAGGTGTCTGAAAAGAAGATGGTCTCGAGATCTTCTCCTCTAGAAATGTTATTGGAGTTCTATCAGTGGATATATTCTCCACATGTTTGTATCATGTCACTATGTCACCTACAGCAAATTTACTAGTTGTATATATGTGCATACAGTTGTAAATAACAATAAATAAATTATTTAAAAAAAATATACAAAGTATAATTATCTCCTTATTTTGTCATTAGTGCTAATATTGAATCATATTGTGGTCATTTAATAAATAAAAAACAACTTTTTAATTATATTATTTCAAAAATTTTTTGAGACAAGGTAATATTTATTAAATAAATCAATTTTATATCCAAATTAGTCTCAACAATTTATTTATTCATTTGTCCAACGTTTCGGCCTTTCTAGCCATCTTCAGGGACATCTAAACATTTAACAGCTTATATTACAACTTCACTTTTAAACATTTACAATAACATTATTATTTACTATATAATATAAACATACCTTCAATATAAAAATCCTTCTCACATTAATTATTTTCTATTTACAGGCTATTCTGCCCAGGTCAATTTCATTATTTAAAGTTAAAACCTATTTGCCTGCAAATAGAAAATAATTAATGTGAGAAGGATTTTTATATTGAAGGTATGTTATATTATATAGTAAATAATAATTTATTGTAAATGTTTAAAAGTTAAGTTGTAATATAAGCTGTTAAATGTTTAGATGTCCCTGAAGATGGCTAGAAAGGCCGAAACGTTGGACAAATGAATAAATAAATTGTTGAGACTGATTTGGATATAAAATTGATTTATTTAATAAACAACTTTTTATATTATCAACAGTTATGCATTTTTAAAGAGAATAATTAGAAGGTAATTAATTATTCTCCTTAAAAATGCATAACAAAGTTTGTTTTATTAAATGACAACACTATGATTAAATATTAGCACTAATTACAAAATAAGGAGATAATTATACTTTATATTTAAAATATTTGTTATCAGCAACCTGAAGATGGGAGACATTCCCGAAACGTTGTTGTTGAAGTAGATGAAATAAATTATTACACTTAAACAAGGAAGAATTGTGTCATTCGCAAAATTCATATTAATTCTATAAACTCTTCCAGTAGAAGATTATTAATTAAATAAAAAAATATTTTGAAGTAGTACCAATAAAACTGAATAGATATGAAAATTTCAGAGAGTAAAAATATCGACTTCAAATCTGCATTTTGTTCATTAAAAAATGACATGCATTAAAAAAGAAGAAAACTTAATAGGTGTTGGTTCCTGAGCTTTGAGTGCAAATAGCTAATTACTTAGGTGCCCTGTAATTATAAGAGACCAGTAATCTAAGTGCAATATATCATTGTGACCGTTATTCAATTAAAATGCTTCTAAGAACTTTTTTGTGATAACTATGATTTATTGGGTCTATAATTTAATTTTTATTAATTCATTATTTTTTCATAAATAAATTCTACACCTGGATTATAATTTTAACTCCATATGGGGGAGTATGGCGAACTATGGAAAATCAATCTACTCACAATTAATTGAAATTTCACATTTTTACAGAATAAATAATTAAATGAAACTTACATAGCATTTTTTGGCCATTCAAGACCGCCAAAACAGAAACTACATTGAACAGTTCCAAAATAAACTGCGTTCTATCTAAAGAACCTAAACACAATACGTTATGGTTATAGGTTTAACATAGTCAAGAATTACTGTTTGTCGATTTATAAATAATTCATAGCCATAGTGCAATCAACGCAGCTGTTTTAGCCCAGTACACAATAGAAGCTAAATCAGTTCATTCGGCTTGAAACAAAACTAACACGTTTGTCAAATAGTTGTCAAGAATAACAACCATAAAATGTTATTACAATGAGGGTCGGATATGGTTCCAGCTGGCGACCACCTCGGACCGTAGTGGACATCCCAGCACAGTGGGCCGGGCGGTGATTGTCAACCGGCAAATAATGAACAAACCGCATACAGCCATCATATATATCTAGTGTGAACAAATAATTACGGGGTCATGGGCAGGAGTGTGTTTTATGGTCTTCAAAGAGTAAATGTAGTTCAGAGGTTGATACTTGACCAAAAATGCAGAACCTCGCCTATCTCGAAACATGACTTTTTAAATGGTTTAAAACAAAATACACGTTTTATTTTTCTTCAAAATTTAGAGTTCTCAATTTTAATTGAACATGTTTCAAACTTGCTCTCTATTTTCATAATTTACATTTTACTTACTGACATTTACAACGGTATAAAAAAAAATACATAAGTAACTGAGATAAATGTTTCAGAACACATGATAATCTTCAGGATTTCAATCATTGCTCTAAATTATAAGATCCAGAGGCCATTTTTTTTTTCAGACGCTTCAGAGGATTATCAGGGATTGTTAAGGATGACAGATTAAAAACAATTGGTAAGTATTCTAGAATAAAATGAATTATATCTATTTCATGTCAAATCTGCAATGGATGGGATGTTGAGGACTTTAAGAATGTTTATTTGTGATGTAATAAGGAGCAAGGATTTCAGGGATCATTTTGGATTGCAAGGATTGGATAAAGGAGGAATTTGATGGTTTAGTTTAAAAACGAGTAAAGTAGTTTTATATTAAAAGAAAAAAAAATAGTTCGGCTAAAACTACTAATTTCATTAATGGGTAGTTTTGTATGCTCTGTAAATGAGCAGGTTAACACAGTAGTCACCCGCGAGTTTTCGAAATACTTCATCGAGTTATTTAGAACATCTACGCAATTTTTTATCTATTTATAAATTAATCCTATTTATTGCCATGAGCAGCCCTTTTAATTCTAAAGTGACCTCTTCAAGACATATCAAGCATACTTAACAAGCACCCCGAGTTGACTGCCTAATGTGACGTAGGATACGATCCAGACAGACTGACGTTAAGGTTACCTCGACCGGACCCCTTGTTGCGCATCTTGATCCGGCAATATTAATCTAGCTCTCTAAATGTCTGCTCTGAGTGAGACGTACCAGATTGGAAAAGCCTCCATTAGTCATATACTCGGCTCCTTTTTCAATCACAACTGTCCTATCTCCTCATAAATCAAACCGCCTCTATTTTATATTCAATTCTTCCACAGCCTTCGGCTAGTATTTTTTGTCGCTTTTTTTTTTCAGTGGAGATAAACCAACAAGGAATCTGTAATGGGCATTGTACCAGCAGCATTATTATACTAGTTAAATATTGATTGTATAAATACTTTGAAACAATTAAATGCCTCAATGGTTTGAGGTGAGCCCAGAAAGCTAGTTTATATCTTGAATGAACGCAATTGAAATACAATTTTTTTTTGGCAGAACATTATTTATTTGACAGACGCTGTATGGACGATAATTGTATTTTACTCATCATTCTACCATGGATAACTATGAAATGATTAATCAAGATGTAGCAAGATAGTTGAAGATGTGTCAACATAAGTAAAAGTTTATAGTTGAACATCAAAAAATTAGAAGAAATAAGTGGATAATAAATAAAGGTTAAAAAAAAAAAATAGAACACTACTAAAATTTCTATATATTATCAATATTTTTACAAAAACAAGGGTGGCTTAGACAAATCCTGAATGTCAAGGTATTAAAAACCTCCCAGGTTACGATATGTTTAATGTGTAACAAATAAGAGTTCCACACATAGCATAGACCAGCGAAAGACTTGAAATTATGCAATCACTCCCTTAACAAAGAAATTTCCAATTTGAAAGAAAAAATATTTAACAAGAGCTGTAATAGAACTTGGTGGGGGAGGAAAGTTCTTGTATTAATGCGTAATGGGTTGTTCTAGTCATTAAAAAAAAAATGGACAGATGATCGACTGTTATATATCCGTAATGAAATATACATTCCTAAATGAAACGTTTTTCCTT
The DNA here is from genome assembly GCF_000696795.3 of Halyomorpha halys. NCBI lineage: Eukaryota > Metazoa > Arthropoda > Insecta > Hemiptera > Pentatomidae > Halyomorpha > Halyomorpha halys. The sequence goes on from NW_027112564.1 coordinate 76,371, forward strand.
TTCAGCTAAGAATTTTGAACAGTACAGTGTTTCAAGTTACCGATGAACCCGGGAAAGTACAAGAGGGTGAATAGACGCGGTTTGAGGAAGACAAATTGTTGTTGTATGAAAGGGCAGCAGGGCCTATACAAAGGGACGGCTAAGTTAATTAGTAATTATATTAGAGGATAGCCCCGGGTCAGCCAACAATTACCATGTTGTTGCGGGATGGACTCCCTTAATGAACTTCATTCACCACCAAATTTAGCCTTTAGTTCTTTCTCTTTAATTGATATTATTATATTAAAAAAAATACTAATGCTATTAAAAAATAGCAATCATTTCGGAAACTAAACAAGTTGGAACAAAATAATGTTTAAAGTGTATTATAACAGGAAAATTCATAAGACAAATTATTTTACAAGAGGTGAGGTTTAATACATAATTTAAGTTCCTAAATACGTAGAACGTTCTAATTTGGTCAACTAGCTTAGACACTGCAGAAATTTTTTAATAAAATTAGTCCTTAAGAGGGTCTTATTTTATGAAAATATTTTATGGAACAGTTTAAACTCATTCCGGCATAGATCTGTAATAGTACAATGATTTTATTCTTTGATAAACAAAATGTATCTAAAATCAAATCAAATTTTAATACATCCACCTTTTGTTTCAAGGCTTCAGATAACAGTTTTATGAAGCTAAAAAGCAATTGACCTCTCTAAATAACGATATCAGAAATATGAAAGCGGGTATATATTATGTCTAAGTTTTGGATCCCCCACCGTCTTGTTTTAAGATGGAGATGAAATTTACATTGATAATGTTTTATAATTAACCAAATCCATAATTGATAAAAATTTATATGTCTTTTTTTTTACTGTCTAAACATTAATTTTAAATATTAAATCTTAAAGTGGTTAAATAATAAGTAGAAGTTCAATTAGAATGGCCAACATTTGCCTTTATTACGAAAAAATATGACATGCATTAATTCTTGGAAATCTGTTAGGATCATGAGCGATATTTATTCATAGGGTAAACGAGGACGATGACTCTTCAGGAGGGAGGAGTACGGACAATGGGGTAAAAAGGTTCTCAAAGAAGGGTTCAGGCATCCGAGTTCCCCGCGAACAGCGTTCGCAGGGACGCAATTACTCACTGCCACATGATGCGGGAACAAAGGCACAAATAGGGTACTCGAGTAGGCACGGGTAAGGAAACTGTAACAGGGAGTCAGGCATTAATCACACAAAGGATCCTCAACAGGTCCTGTGCCCTTTGTGCCTTCTACAGCTGGCTTCGTTAGTCCGATGATGATGATGATGTTGATACTGCGGTGGGTATTAGGGTTAGGGAAACAGATGGAATAATGGAAAGAGCAATAAGATTCGCTTAGAGCAGAGCGGATGCAGATTAAACTGATCTAACATGAACCAACCGATAACGACTAAGAAAAAGAAGGAATGCGAGGAGTTATTTTGATTTTAAATAGAAAAAACATAATACCTATTCCATTAAACATTTTCCTCATCCAGCATATTCTTCGGCATGGAATGAACCACGGACTTGATATTATATTTAATATTTTGTTATTACTTGTGAGAGATGAAATGAAACCGTTAGTAAGTACAGCTTTAAAAGAAAGTTTCAGCTTTGATGAAGCAAATGTCTTCAGACTTGAGCATGCTTAAAGGAAGTTTTATATTTTAAGTTTTTAAGAGTTTAGCAAGCACTAAGCAACCTGGTAAAACTAAAATGGTTGTTGATGAATATGAAATCAATAATTTACATCACGTTATTCATCATTTCATACTCTTACTCTACGCTCTAGATTTCATCTATATATATTATAAATCCATGATTTAAATATAATTTCTTTATCCATAATTTCATCAACTTTGAAGATAACGATGCACTTATATTTGGCATTTTAAATAATAATAAATACAGTAGCTTGCAAAGAAATGAAAAAAAAAATCTTATTCCGAGAAGTCAATAATTGAAACTAGAGATGGTTCATAGATTTGTTGTTGTTTCAGTCATTCAAAATGAACCAACGAATGCAATTTGATATTTCATCTGCAAGGAAGCATGTTAATTTATATTTATTTCATCTAAATAATATAAATATGCAACTACATTCATTTACCACTAAATATTCAAAAATAGACAAAACAAATTTGACTAATGTACCTCAGTAACCTGATTCGTAAAGATGTTAATTAGCAGTTAAAAAAAAAAATCAAACAAAAATATGCCATAACATAAAATCCGGGCACCGATTATGAAAAATTTTACAACACATTTAGCAATTAAAACATTTCAAATACCACTGAAACTTAAGTAACAATAAAACATGCTAACAATAAGTGATCACACAAGTTACTGAATTTTGAAAAAATTTATAACTCGTAAGCCCTCTCAAAAACATGGATGAGTAAATTTATAGAAGTTCTTTAACACCTTCCACCGAAACCCCTTTCTGGTTTCTATGTGACATAATAAAAGCCAATCGTTTTCCCAATATTATCTACTTTTAATTTGGTACTCCAACTTTCATGTATTGGAACTAATTAGAACATTTTCACGGCTCTGTGCACAGCGTATAGTGTTATATAAGGTTGTAAGGTTTATCTGATATTCTTTTGTTTATAGGTTATACGTATCTTTATTTTTTAGTCCTGAAGAAGGCGTAGAAATTAAACTAAAATGTTGGTATTTTTTATTTTTTGACAAAAAAAACCAAAATCCTCAAAATTTAACCAAGAGTTAAGAATTTTTAAACAACACCAGATTATGGCAAAATAAAACTACTACTAAATTTTCATGGATACCTTGTTCATTTATAAATGAATCATTAATAGTTGAAAATATTAACTGTGAAAATTTAGTTGTAGTTTTATTTATAAACTAACCTTTTTCCCGCCACTGGAAACAGTTTCGTCTTAAAATATTTCAAGTTATAACTAAAGTCATATTGACTTCAAGGACATATCTCCAGGATATTAGACGTGCTTTAAAAGGTAACAGAATTGTCAGCTTTTACAATAACTGGTCACTTCATCTGTCAGCTCTTCCCAAAAGAAACCCACACAAACCAATGGTATAAGCCCAGGACAAATAAACAAGCAATGCCGAAAATAGACGATATAATGATTGGATGACCGATCCAAATGAAAAACCCCAAAATCCAGGAAAGAGAATAACTGATGAGGTCGGAAGCGACAGAGGGATAGGGCAAAGCCAGGCCGCGGTCGAATTGACACGTCCCACCCGGATCCGAAAAAACTCGGATATGCAAACTACAGTCCCTTGTATAATTGAAGTAGACCTTGTTTTTAGGCCAGCTTTTTCGTTTTTTCTTCGAAAGAGCGAGCTCTCACTCACCGTTTTCCACGAGTATGGTTTTTATAGCCGTTGCTTTGTTCAAACTTCATGAGTGTCATTTCAAAAACACTACATCAAAAGCTCCCCTCCGCTGCAACAAGATGAAATAGCAATGAAGCTGTGACGGTTTTAAAAAGTCCAGTGCAGTAAATATAAATGGAAATTCGGTGAAAATATTGAAACGCTTCTAGTTGAAATTTTTTTTTTTTTTTTAAATATGGTGCAATGTTTTGGGTTCATTTTTATTAAGTAATACGGTGCTGAAAATTCAGTTTAGGACAATCGAAAATAGCACATATACTTTTAAAAATAAGCTATATGAATTGAAAAACTTATTAACTATCTCTATATATAAAAGGGAATAGTTCAAATCTTTGGTTCGCAATAACCTTTTGAAATTCTGGACCTATTTAAATTAAACAATAATTTTGTTTTTCAAAAAGTTCCGTTTTTTGCATGTAGCTCAATTTTTTTTTTAATACAAAATTTTTGGGTTTGTGTTTAAATTTACAGTAAATCAAAACAACAATCATTGAAATATTATTAGCGAAGAAATCTAGAATTTTTGTAGGTTTTATTTGAAATTTGTTTACTTTTTATAATAAATTGAACTGAACAAATGCCCAATTTTTTTGGTTATAGCATCACCAAAGGAAAATAGGTTAAGATCAATAAAATACAAAAACTGGGATAAAATAATATAACATACAAATAGCTCAGTAGAGCTCACAAATAACTATTATTTTCTTTAGTTTAGCTTTGATAATACGAGATCGACAACATTATTAGTAAAACATGCAGACGAAAAATGTAACCAATGTATGCTGCTTCAGCCCTTGTTGTTTTGAAGTAACGTCCCTTTGCAAATATATCATAACTTGATCTGTGGGGAATTTAGTAGCAACTTTAATTATTTTCCGTATATCATTTTAACATTAACTATTAATTATTCTCTTTTGTTATTATGAATTAATTATCGTCCAATTTTAAATTTGTTCTGCAATTATTTTATTTTAATAGCAGCCACTTGCTTCTACAGATAATTTTAATTTAACCCATGTAGTTAAAAAAAAAAATTTAATTTCCCATAATTATTCGTTGCGCATAATTAAATTTCTTGGACATATTAGTTTATTTATAATTTTTTTATAATCTTTAAAAAGGCTCTTTATTTTCTTCTGTTATTACTCTGATTAGTTATAAAAACTTTTTGTATCATACATCATAGCTATTTATATCACAGTTAATGTTTTGTTTTTCTAATTTAAAGAACTTTTTTACTGCTATTACATTTTACAGTTTCGAAGATATAACATGAAATTTTCGTATAAATGTACCTTTTAGGAGATATAGATGAAAACAGAAAATCGAGGTTTTGGAGTCCCCTCTTAAGCACAAGCAGAAAATTAGAGCAAACATTAATCAATTATTTTTACATACAAATAAAGAGATGAAGACAGTTTCTGACTTTCCGATATTTAATTAGCCCTCATCCCCTTTGTTTAATCAATATCGCTGGAATAAACGGCGGATGTTCGCCGCATTGGGAACTGATGCGATCCACCACAAAGATTCACACGCTGCGTCCAACCACCACGCGTCCACTGTTGGAAGGAGTTCGCAGCACCGTGAATCAGCGGCTTTAGGATAGTTCATGTGGCTGAGTTTTACTGATAATTATGTCCGTAAGCAAACAAATTTAAACTAATGAACTGTGATAAGCTAACTCATTTTACATAACTTATCTTAAGGTCGAAAAACGTCCTAACTATTTTATTACCAATTTTTTGCAAGTTTATTGCGCATCTCATGTCACATGTTGAGAATCAATCTGTTTTTCATTTCTATTTTTAGGTTATTTAATTGTTTTTCTTAAATTCTGAAATACCATTACTATATTTTTTCCAAGTCATATCACATTATCCTTAAACTGAATCAACTGAATTACATATTAAGGTCTTGTTGATTTTATAGTGGGTCATCCACAAGGTAAACGATTTTGTTTTCAAGATCCAGCGTCAGACACATTATTTGAAATACATTCTCTTTCCAATCCTTACCACTGCAACTAAGTACTATCTATCATTATTTTTCTTTAGAAAAATAAATTTAAATTGTTACAAAATTACTTTAGGAACTGAATCGAAACAATAAATTCAATCAGAGCACAGCTTGAAGTATTTGAAATTTACGTATAACTTGAAATTTGAAAGTTTAATGTTCTTAAATAGTAAAATCCTTCAATTCCGTTCATCGTGTCAAAGAACTAACGAAAAAAAAGTTTGTTTTTTTAAATTGCATAATACCAACCATTATTAAAACTTTACATATGGGGAATTATTTATGTCAATACGACAATGGAAACTTAACTTGGCTCATGAAATTTAGCAATAATGGAGCTTATTGTAAAGTGAACGGGTATTAAGATATTCGTTGCAAACACATCGGAGATTAGAATCAACAATGAATTGGTTATGGCATAAGAAATTAGAATACACAACCTGGAGCGAATCGATTCATTCACATACTTGGTAAGTATGGAATACTAATCAGGTGGAACAAATGAATAGGTAGCTTGCCGACGGTAAGTTCTGCATTTGTCCAGAAGGTGGACTAAACCAAATTCTTTAAATTTGAACCTAGTGTAAATATCCATATCAATCATTTCGATAGGAATAATCAGAACCACACAGAAGAATATATATAACAGGCAATTTTCAACACAAACTTCTCATCCAAAAATAAAGATTGAGTATTCATAGGTTAGGTCTAATCTAACACCATTATTAAGCTGAACCAGAATATAAAACCTACCAATATAATTTGATTTGAAAAAATTGCTTTCAATCCTTTTGAATTATAATCTATTATATAATATAATAACACTAATCAATGAGTTTAAATGGCACTATTAGTACAATCGCCGATTTAAACAACAGAAATTCGAGAACAAAGTTTATTATAAAGATAAACCATAAAACACGGTATGTGATCCATTTAGGAATCCTATCTATATCGTCACTACAAATAAGTGGAACGAAGCCTTTACCGCACATGGAAAAAGACGAAATAAAGGAATCACAATGAATGGTTACTGGAAGGGACAGATGCCAAGTTGCACAACTGCTCCCCTAATCGGAGTGCAATAAATCCCTTTGCCTATGGAACAACTTCCAGAAAATCCTTTTAGGCAGGCTGTTGGAGCCTTGAGACGATTTCTCATGGAACGAGGGCAAGCCGCGAACAAGAGTACATCCTCCTGGTATGTGTCCCCTGATAAGAGACAAATAAAAGAATAAACATACAAGGAAGCAGATATATTTATGTATTCCTAGGGGGGGCACCGTGTTACCCGGAGCTATAAATCAGGCAGTTTACACCACGGGGCGCCACTCAACCCCCTCCAGCGTCCCTTTTTTATATACCACCGTCCATCCACCGATACACAATCACTCTTGCAGTTATTTATCACGCCTATGAACAATGGATTACTTTTACTTCTTTTTTTTTTTTTTTTTTTAACATCCCTCAAAATAAGGCGATGAAGGTGCTTGATAGAATAATTGATGGGCAGAAACGTAATGATAAATTACTCAAATAAAAAAAAATGATAGCTTCTCATTCCAGAGTGATGTCTCTTTAACCTCCACTCAATGGGTGTGCAATTATCAGAAACATATAAAAGTATTATAACAATAAAAACATTTGAATGCGCAAATGAACTATACAATAAAACTCGTCTGCGTGTGTCAGTCGGCGATATTACTATTCATTCATAGACTAGTCATTAAAAAAAAGCCTACGAAGCTGAAAATTTTCTGGAAAATTGTAATCATTCACTTGAAAGAAAATTAAATTATTAAAAAAAAAATAAAATGAATGAGACCAGTATTATCAAAGATGGATACCAATTTTATCTTAATGAAAACATACAATAAAAATATAGTTACCACTCACTGACTGACTTATTGATACTAAATCTCAAAAACGAAAAGGCCTATGAAGCTGAAATCATCGAGGATAATAAATATCGCATACCCCATCACTGTTTCCGAGTTATTTGGGAAATTTGGGAGAATAAATAAATAATAAATTAAAGGTTAAATAAATAAATATCACGTTGAATGTGAGGAAAGGAAGAGGAAGTTGGAGAGGAGGAAGAGGTCGATTATAACCTTTGACAAAAAGGGATTTTCCACTAATACTATTATTTTATAAAATTTCTATTGCTACAACTCTTGACGGCTCAGAGGTTCACTACTTTTTAGGAAGTAATTTCTAGAACAACGGTTGGAGCAAGCAGGTGATATGTTCATGATCACTCTCAACTACTAGATTTTTCCCCAATTAAGGGTACTAACTTTATAAAGGCTGGAACCCCGCTGGGCTCCTGAACCCATAGGGTTGACTCACGGCTATAGTAACAGGATAAAAAATTATCTGCTACAGGTGAATTTCCATCCGGGTCCTTGGAGTTGGTAGCACAGTGCCTTACTTACTGAGTACTATTTAAAAATACTGAACAGAACAGTAAAAGAACAGACCAGGTGTTTAAAGAACAAAAATAAGGCAGGAAAAACGGAAAAAAGACAAACCCACAATGAATAAACTAATTAGCGAAAAAAATTCCCTTCAATATTCAGACAGTGTATAATTTATAGAAACTTACTCGAACCAACGGCATAATCAGTGATAAAATAAAGATCCTCAGTGCGATGGATGTTGTTCTTATCTTCTTCTCTTCTCCGTAAGTGCCTTTCAGCGTGGAGGAGCCTCTAACCATTTGGTGCACATATCTCGGTCTATGGTAAGCATCTTCATCTGAGCTAGCGTTTTCCTCTTTCCAGAAGTAGTCGTTGGATATGCTCCATATAGCTCCTTCTAGGTCTGCCTCGTGGTCTTTTACCAGTTGGCTTCGCCTCCATACATTTTCTATCTTCCCTCATTCTACAGGCGTGGACACGATGGTAGTAGTACGGACATACGATGGTATGGACTACCATCGTAGCTGTCAGTGTTTAATCACTGATTTCACTGAGGGGAACTGATGTTCTTCTCTTATGCTTTTATTCCTTATCCTGTCTCTCCTAGTTTTGCACAATATTCTCCGCAAAAATCGCATTCCAGCAGCCGTAATACAGCTCATGTGCTTGCCTTGGGTGACTCAACTTTTACTGCCATATAATAGTGTTGGAAGATATATTGCTTTAAAGATATGGAGCTTGATGTCCTTACCTATCTCTCTCTTACCCACAATAGTATTGCACATCTTGTAGTAAATACTATTTGCTTTATTTATCCTATTGGACACTTCTTGGCCTATTTTACTAGATTTATTGAAATTTGTTTCAAGGTATAGTCTACAAGTTTCAAATACTTCATCATTGCACACCATTCATACATTGTCCACGTCCACTTTATCACAGTCATAATCTAGCTATTGTTGCAATTAATACTCATTCCTTTGCGAGCGAGTTCTTCTTGACATTCTATAATGGCCTGTTGCAATTTATTCTCAGAGTCTGTCACCAGAACGAAATCGTCTCCATATAGAAACGCCTGTACTAGTACCGTACTCATGTTCCACATACCGATTACAGTCCAATCAGTTCTTCTCCTGCATATTTTGTAGATTTCATCCATAAAGACAATATACAATAATGGACTGAGTCTATATCCTTGTTGTATGTAGTTCCACTAGATGGATTCGAATAGACGTTACAATAAATCATTACAAATGTAATTTTTTTTTTTTTTTTGAAATTGATAGATTTATTTATTGATAGATATTACAATCTGCCACACAGTTGTGGGCAATAGGTAATATAACAAATGTAATTAACACAAAAATAAATATATATCTAAAAACATAAGCTTTATCTACATTTAGACTTTCAGCATCAAACTAAGACAGAATAAATAATTACAAAAACCACAGATAACGACAAAGGTGCGTGAATGTAGACATTAGTCGAAAAAAAGAAGAGGAAGCGAGACAAGATGAAGAGAGTAAAAAGCAGAACAACTAAATCATTCCTAGCCACTTCCGGAGAGCTATGATTGATATGGCACAATTACCGGCTGCAGGCTTCCGTTAGATTTATTAGTTGACTGCTGGGAGAGCCTATTTACCACACGCGGGGGGCGCTCCTAAGGGCTGCAGGAATAGATGCCTTTGCTTTTTATGGATTGTTCAAAAAATGGACCTTGTATGTTTTAGAGTATTGGTAAGGGGAGGTTAGGGCACATGGAATCACTGATTTCCATGAATTTTTTTTAGTGATAATATGTCGTAGAATATTAGACACGTGTCTGAGGTTTCTTACCAATAGTAATTATATATCAATCGTTTAGATTTTTCTTAAGGAACAATAGAAATGGATTGTTTATCGTATTAAATGAGGTTTACAATATGTAAAAAAATAATAATAATTCAAAAGACGTATCTAGTAAATTAGACCAAAAATATGTACGTATGGTAAAATCAAAACAAATTTAAGTCCATTAACCTAAATAAGCCTTTATTAACTTTTTAAATTATTTTATCAATTTATTAATGAAATTTCAAAAACTGCTAAGCAAGGATTGACTAAGAAGTCAATAATTTCAATACATAATAGGCGTCATTGATGTATTGAATTTTTACTAACACTGAAGTTTCCATTTAAATCGTTTGTTGACTATAATGAAAATAATGTATGGTTTAGAATATATCGTTGTTTATTTTTACTAATCCTTCAGTTAATTATGTATTTATTATATCAACCTTTTATTTTCTGAATTGCAATACTGGAAATGTGAAGGCAGAAGCCATGGAAATCTGCGCTTCAGAAGCTGAAAATGTGATGGTACGTTGTAAAACAACAGTGTTTTGGTTCTATATAATTCATATAACAGCCTTCGAGAAGAGCTTTGTGCTAGCTGGAGTAATGGGAATGCACTGACTCTGAGCTGTAAAGAGGACAACTAGAATTAATAAACAGAATTTTAAATACTTTTTTTTTTCTATCGGTTATAAAAAAATCAAATCAATGCTCCGGCCCATAGTTCACGAGTATTAAAAGGAAAATTCTCAGAAAAGGAGGATATTTGCAACTTGCCACAACTTCCTCAGAGCACTGACATCTGACATTTTCGTTAGTAGGTTAAAGTAATTGACAATGAAGAATTATGTTTGCAACGATAATTTTAGGGTGTATATTTTATACTCCCAAGCTAAACTAGTTGCAGGTTTACTGTAGTGTGGAAAAGTGGAAAGATAAATATTAACAGTTTTCATGGATTCAAAATACGAATTTTATAGCTTTACATTTCATAAGGATACCACTGCATTACTGAGAGGACCTTATTTTTAGTCCTGCCTGTACCAATCAGAAAACTGTTTTTAACTCCGTAGCATCATACAAGATTGAAAACACAGGAAACAGCTCGTCGATTCTGACTATTAAAACACTTACCAGAGAACCGGTCTAAACTTCCAACTAATTACAAAATACTCATTCATATTAATACAATAAGGCCAATCTGGACTTATAGAGTTGAACTTTAGGGATCCGCTAAACTATCGAATTCCCCTCGTATCCAATCCTTACAATCCAAAATCCTTAATGTTCCTTACATTGCAACAGATCAAAACAGGATATCAATGTACCATATGTTGCCGATTTGGCCGGAACCACATACCAATCCTTTCATGATTACTTCCCAACAACCCAAACCCACTTGCTTGTTTCTAACCTTGCTTCTCCGTTGATCACAGAACTGAGGGAATAAAAACCTGTCAATACTTAACAGCCCTCGCTTTTTACCCATTAAAACTACTATGGAAACATATAAAACTAAGATGGAACGAATTTCCATGCGTCATCTTACTCAATGTAATAAATTATGCCTAACGTTTAACATCATAAACTTTCAACTTTTAATGTTTAACACATTTATGAATAGACAAGTTTAGTTGTACCGCAGAGCCGACATGGGGTAACCCGCTATAGTTGGGATTGGAGATAAGGGCGGGGTTAAGCGGTAGGAAATATTCAGTAAGTCCCGGAGTGCTTTAGCTGATCCGGGGCCTGGTCTCCGCACTTCGTCGCTAATCAAGTTACCCTCCGCCTGTCGAATATTTTAAAGCCCTCCCGAGTCTATGGTCGCTTCCATAGCCAACCGCTCCCGTAACATAACAACACGCTTTAGAACTTGATTATTCACTTTTAAATTCGATATCAAAGATAAATATTTATCGATTCGATTATTCAATATAATAATTCATTAACCTTTAAGGTTTTCTGGTACATTAAAGCAATTACTAATTATCTTATTATAGTTAAAAAATAAAGAATACTGAATGTAATGAACTATTTAAATATTTGATCAAGTGAGGCCCCCTCTTCTTTCCAAAAAAACAGGAAATTTTTAAACTTAAACACAATAACAGCAATAAAGTTATTTAAATAAATAGAAGTAAAGAAAAGTAATAAATTATGCCCTTCGCCCTTCAGCGTCAAAGATTGGATACCAGTCGAAATGTTGCGCAGTACACAAATAGCAATAATTTTCAGGTATCAATTAACAGCCTCGTCAGTAAAGAAATACAACAAGCTATCTTATAAGTAATAAAACATGCAGAAGAATAGAAAGTATAAACAGAAAATGACAAGATACGAAAAACCGTATCTTATTTTCGATAAATGAACACTATAAGTCTAAACAGAAATTAATTTTTTTTTTTTCATTGAAATTTACAATTGTATTAAATAAAAATATTGGGTTCCATTAACATTTCTAGAGTACATCTCCAGGTCTTCTTTTCAAAAGCCTATGGGGATTATTAGGAATTAATGGGAAAGCAAGGAAAGAAACAAGTCGGTTTGGATAATAAGGGAGTTAAATATTTGGTTAGGGAAGGACTGATATTTCATTCTGGTTAAATTGGCAAAAAACAGGACATTGAGGTGATTATGGATGACTTTATTTGCGATAAAGTAAGGAACATTGAATATTTTAGGCTAAGGATAAGAGGAATTCAATGGTTTCAGTAGAACCCGAAAGTTCATCCCCGTAAGTCCAAATTATAGCGATGTAAATGAGTCACATTTAATTAATGGAAAGTATAGACAGTTTTGTAATAGTTGAAATCAATGAGCAGCTTCCAGTTTTTAAAGTTTTATCGGTTTACATATTGGGGGACAGAGCTGAAATAGATTTGAATCTCAGCTATATAAACTGAAAGGATGGGACCAAGGAAACTACCCTGAGGTACACCAGCAAACTGGGAAAAGAACAATGAATAAGAACTATTGTGATTCACTATGAAAAATCTATTAGTGAGATAGGAATAGATAATGAGAAACTATGTGAGTGATACAAATTTACGGATTTTATGTAGCATTCCCGGGTACTAGACTCGATCAAATTATGAATTTTACTGCGTATCAATTTAAACGAAAAGCTACTATTAACATGTAAAATGGGTAAAAACAAATCGCGAAGTTAAAACGTAATTACTTTATAACTTATTACGAATATTATTATTATTAATTTTTATTACCAAAACTGCAATTCAGGTCACATTACAAAAACGTAGTGAAGTAAACTGTTCAGTATATGTGCCCTTTTAACAGAATGAGGCGATTTTGAGACCGCTTCAGACAAGCTGAATGAAATCGGGGATACTCTCTTATAGGAATACTTAAATGAACATTTAAACAAAAATATTTTATTTATGGGAAAAAAATAACAAAGAAGCTACGAGAGGAAGTAGAAATATCTCTTGCCGTCGAATTCACAGGAGAGTACACCATGATGTAGATGGTGAGAAGAGAAAAGCTTATCTAAAATATCCTCTTTTCCTGAAGCGCTTTATCGGAAATGGTTATAAAAATGAAAAAAAAAAACTGTGACCAAGGTACAAAAATTCAACAATAATTTGAACACTATGTTTAACAACAAAGTCAGCATCTCGATACAGCAGATGTTCGGGCATTCACATATCCATCGAATTTCCTTCCAGATTGAATGATTTGAGATATTAGTAGGTGTTTCGTACAGCTGGGAAAAGCGTGAAATAAACTGAGATAAAGCAAAACAAAAAAAAAATCAGCTGTGGCCGTAAATATTCGAAAGAAAGTGCCCAACTAAAATGCTATTGTCACACATTTTAGCCTAATACCTCAACAAATATTTAATCAGAGACATCATTTTTTTGAGACAACTAGATTTATGCTGCTTTGGTAATATTCGAACCGCGGCAGAATTTTACCAAATCTTGAAGTTGGAAGATCGTACTTGGCCAGAGCAGAGCCATAAAATACAGATGTAATTTCAAAGAAATATTTCACTTCCAGATACAGTTTTTGACTACAAATTATTTTTTTTTTAAATTAAAAAGTCTTTGATGGGGCTCCAGAAAAAGTTTGGACATCATAAGTGCCCCCTTCTGTGATAATTACATAAATTATGACCATACATTTGCCACCCAGCATTCCCAGTATCATCTATACGCAGTCGCGCTGCGCTATACGCTTCCATCCTCATGACGCCTCAAATCCCCTTCTAATACTACAAGAAGACATCGATAGTACAAGCACTTCAGAAATACACAGTAAACTTACGTTAAATGCAGAAAAGACCAAAGCTATTATAATTGGATCTCCTTCACTCCTTAAATCCCAGTACCCCCAACCTTATCCTAAACAATACTTCTATCTCATTCCATAATTCAGTCAAAAATTTGGTGTCACTTTTGGTCAAAGTTTATCTTGGAAATCACTCATTGCCCAAATTTCCAACCGAACTATAGCTACCCTGAAGCTATTCGATACAATCCTTTATCTCCTTCCACTAACATGCTATAAACAATGTTGACAAATCCTTAGAACAATAAATGGAGGCAAGACATTGCAATTAAAATATTACATGCATTTTTATAGCAGTAATTTAAACGATATAGATCGAGAGTATTGCAAGAAAAACGAGAACGGTTACTGAATATTTGTATGGATACATAAAAAAAAAACACTAGATGTTAAAACATAGAATTTTTTTAAAAATATGTAAACCACATGGTGACAAGGGAAAAAAATCACCTTGTAAGTATGAAACCTGTTTTTTTAAAACTACGTTTTCATAAATACTTTATAACAGCTAAAATTGAAAAACAATGTTTCCTAGCTAATTTTATTGTAGTGTTACAAAGTCACCTTATCCGGCACAATCTAGGCATGAGACTTCTAGGTCCCTCCATCATTATCCATATTTCTCGCCAGATCGTAGATTCGCAAGAACATTGTTGATCAGTGGAACATTCTTCAGGATCTAGCGATTCCAATTCCATGGGGGGATCGGGCATGAGTTCGATAATCGAGTTATCGGGATATGTTTCCGGAATATTGACATTAAGTATAGGGAAATGGTCAGGAATTAAAGGCCTTTCTAATTCCTCAAGCTTTTTTATAAAATATTCAGCCTCACTAGATTTCCGGGCTGAAAGGTTCTTATCGGTGTCATTATACATTGTGGAAATCCATTATCTTCCAAGGCGAATAGTTTGAATTCTTTTCTTCTTCATTTATATTTTATCGTTGTTTGAAATAAAAACCGAAATGAAAAAAACATCTAGGGCTTGGAAAAGCATCATTCTTTGAATTGGAAGTGTTTAAGGACATGGTCTGCTATTCAACTGGATTCGAATAATAATGTGTTAAGCCCACCATATTTATTAGAAATTTTCATAGTTTAACTTTTTTTAAATTCAGAAAGATGACGAGAATCAGCTAGGAAGTAAACATATCGTAGTCCATTAAAACATGGTAGAAATAACATATTTTTATTCCAAAAGATTGAAAACATATGATTAGTTAACAAATTAAATATTCTAAATGAAGTCTCTCAGCCCTTTTATTCCTGAGTGATAAATTATTAATAATTTCCAGTATCTGAAGTAAATTCAATTAGTTTATTTCAGCCCATAAGGAAATTTTTCGTTCAATAGTTCTCTTTAAAATTATGGATAATCAAAAATATAGACAATTGGAATTGAAGAGTTTCAACTCAACAGTTAAAATTGAAATTACAATATCATTAATTAATCCCAATAAAAAGGGTAAATATATAATGAAAACTGGGTGTTTAAAAAAAAATTATGAGTAATAATTGTTAAATTTTTATTAAATTGTAATAAAATATATACGAAGCAAATGAATCATATCCGTGATGTCTTTTATATTAATTCGTTTTATTAAAACTTGATAAAAATTAAAAATTGCAAGTTTCTCTCTCAAAGACCTCAATTTATTTTGTTATCTGTTAGTTTTTAAGAGTTTCTTCTAACATTATCTTGGGCATTATTATGGGCAGAAATTGAAGAAAATTTCATCTACTTCAAATTAGTTCTAAACTATTGTAGACGAACATTTTGACGATGTTTCACACAATAAAAGAGAATTACGACAATTTTTGAATTTTGGGAGAAAAGAGAACTTCATTATTTCATATTATTAAAAAGGCAAAACGTCAAGATATTCTGTCAGTTTTGAAGTTTATTAACAATCGAAATAAGTGTGTAAATAAAATCAGAAATACCTTTGAAGTTTTAATAAAAGTACTGAATAATAACTAACAAATGATGGCTTCGGTTATCATTTGATGTATAGACACAAAATTTATAATTTTGTTCAGCTGACCTGAGTTATTTAAAAGAAACATCAAAATACTTTATAATAAAGTGTATAATTGCATGCATACAGACAACAAAATTAGAATAAAATAGAATTGTTTAATAAACATGAAAAAAAAAATGATAATTCAATGAAAATAAATAAATAAAATGAAAACCTTCTCCTGTCTTTTCTTGTTATGGATCGTCGCCTTGTGAAGTGCTCCTTCAGACGCCATGCGATCGAACTTCTGACTCCTTTCTTTCACACTGATTTTACCGTCTTCGACGTTTTCCTGTCAACCAACCAAAAAACACTTTCACTATCAATCCATTAAAACCAAATGTCAAATGAAGTTTGGAGGGTGTAAAAGATAAAAAAAAAACAATCCAAATATATCTGAACTCACTAAAAAGGTATCGGACACACAAACGCTTTCATTTTAAAACATTCAGTTTCCTACCCTTAAGCCCCGATTAAAGTTCCAAATTTTTTTTTTTACCCTATGGGGATTCCGAAATTCGAGAGGACATCGGAAGTGAGAGATTTCCCTTCGCTATGTGAGGTTTCTATGTAGGCCCAACAGTGAGCAAACAACGGAGAGTGACACTCTTGCCCAGGCGAACCAAACTGCTTCGTAATCAACTAACGCGTCGATAGCTGCTTCCGTTCGATAACAGCTTTCAGATCTCGGCATTTGTATTTAGATTGCGATATGGAATTTACAAGGATTTTATCTTTATGCGTTTGTTTATGTTCCATAACTAGGAAGGCCGTGACCGAATGATTTAACTGCTCGGACGACCTTGGCAAAATAAAAAACCCATTGCATAATCTCACAATCTATTAATAGGTCGTCAAAATAGTCGAAAGGCTTTCTATCTCCTTCCTTGTGTTTCACCTTGTTTGCGGGAGCCGTTAGCCGGAAATGAACTAATTTGATAACCGAATCGACTAATGAAACCAGATGATAATGTCATAGATGGAACAACGACCGAAAATATATTAGTCATTAAATCAAAAAAAGATAATATACATTAGAACGGTATTCGTACCATAATCATAGTATTTGAATGCAACAAGTGACAGATTATTTAACACAAAAACTTTATAAAGTTACATAAGTAACAATATTTTAGACATTTACAATGTTTTACGTGCTACATTACATACATCTAACAAACGGCAAAAAAAAAAAA
>NW_027112564.1:93641-108737 GCF_000696795.3 Halyomorpha halys
TGTTAGATTATTAAGTATGATAATGGTTACTAATAATTATAATATACAAACATACATTTGGATAGTTTAAAATTGTTTAATTTCACAGTTACTTATAGCAAAAAAAAGAAACAAAATCACACACACATATATATAAGGGTTTTGACAAATGACATACAGAAAAAAAAAAATAAATAAAAAGAAAAAAAAGGGAATTTAGTGGAGAAGTCACCAATCTTAATTTCTATTATGAATTCTTATTAGCGCTTTATTAAAAGTTGGAAGAAGATAGTTGACCCTATGAAGTAGATTTTAGGCAGATAGTCCGAGTGACGGTCAATAAAGGTATCAAAATAGTAAAAGAAAACTATAAGAAGATAGTTGACCATATGAAGTAGATTTTAAGAATATAGTCCGGGTGGCGGCAATAAAGGTATGAAAATAATAAAAGAAAACTATTTATTGTTAATCTAAGTTTCGCCCCACTTTGCAGGGCTGTCTAATTGAAGAGATGAAAGGAGTAAAAGAAAACTATTTATTCTTGAAAAAGTTTGTCGGGGGGTGCGGCCAGCAAAGAACAACATAAATAAACAAAACCATATTTATTTATTTTATGCCGACGTTTCGACCTGAGTTTCAGGTCTTCATCAGGGGTTGTGGTTGAGGGAAGATGGGTAACTGAAGAAGACTGGTAACAGTTACCAATCTTCCCTCTACGCCACAACCCCTGATGAAGACCTGAAACTCAGGTCGAAACGTCAGCATAAAATAAATAAATATGGTTTTGTTTATTTATGTTGTTCTTTGCTGACCGCACCCCCCGACAAACTTCTTCAAGCAAAATAAATATGGTTTTGTTTATTTATGTTGTTCTTTGCTGACCGCACCCCCCGACAAACTTCTTCAAGCATTAATCTACTGTCAACTATCTACACCTCAAAACTATTTATTGTTAACTAACGTTTCACCCCACTTTGCAGGGCGTCATCAGGACTGTCTGATTGAAGAAGAGATGACATCCAGTAGTTGCCATATCTTCTTCAATCAGACAGCCTTGACGACGCCCTGCAAAGTGGGGCGAAACTTAGGTTAACAATAAATAGTTTTCTTTTACTATTTACTACTCCTACAATACCCAATCAATAACCATGTTCGCTCCTCTAAGTTGGTCTCCAGTTATTCGATATCCAAAACTGATAATACCCAAAGGTGAATTAGGCACGGGTCCCTCTAAAGTTAGTTCCAAAGCGCCATAGGATAAGTATCAGCTGTTTCGTATGTGGCCATTGAGCAAACGCCTCAGGCGATTTTTATTTCTGATAGCTCAAATTATTCAACTGGATATCGTGAATGTTTTGAAACAGGTCGAGCTAAAAAAACCTGAAAATGTTTATACAGTTCGCGTGTTCTTATATAATATAAGCTAAAGACTTAACCAATTCAAAGGCTTTATTGCTCAAATTACAGCGATATTACAAGAATGTTTAGCGAAAATTGAAAACAAAATACTGTACTAAATATGTTTAGTTGAACGGCTCAATAGATTTCCAATTTTCATATCCAAAATTATTCAGACCCTCAGGTTTCAACCGAAAATTCATAGCCCACCTAATAAAACGTCCATTCATGTAAGAACTTGCAATGAAGCCTCAGAGGGTACAATTTAAAGTTAATATAAAAATGGGACAGCTGGAGCTTAACCGTAAAATTGGAGAGATATTTTATATTGGAGCAACATGATCACTCATTATTATGTAAACTATTACTTAAAAGGTCATTTAAAGTATGCAGTTTTACAAATTTTGTGTGTTGAATAGACTTTGTTGATAATATTATATTCCTTACGCAAATGAGAATATCACTGACATGTCCGATGAATTACAGAGAAGAAAGAAACATATCTAATGCAAAAGTTCTCAGCAATAAAATAATTTATCAGAACAAAATATAAATTAATTGTCCATAGCTTGTATTTTATCATATAATTTAGTTTATTAGCTCCGAAATATTTGGTCAAGTGTTTTAATTGATGACATGAACTAACAGTAAAATTAAGGATGATATTAATTAACTATTAACTCATGGTCAGGAAATTTATTGTCTGTATAAAGAGGTAAAACGGGTGTGTCATCAATATTAGAAGAAGTGACCTGAGATGTTCGAAATGTAACCTGATAAAAAAATAAAAATGCAGATTTTTAGCAAATATAGACAAAACCACATAAAGCTATAAACTTACCTCTAAACATGATATTTCCATCCAAGAATAAGGACAGCAGTAAACATAACGACAGTGTGAATTAAAGGAGTTCACAAACAAGGATGTAAGGTAAGTCATTCACATTTACAAAACATACACAATGCAGAAATTGAAAATACAGTATATGATTTGAGTTAAAATGAGTCTTTTATCTCATGGAAACCGATATTAAAAAAACAATAAAATTTTTAAAAAATAAATCCAGATAAAATAAACGAAAATATGATATAATTCTGACACTACATGGATGTTTAGATGTTTCACAGCAGTGTAATAGTTAATTGAAAAGTTGGATAAGATATTACTGCTTTTTGACATTTTCTCAGGTTTAGAATAGGTTGCAAGCTCGGCGGATCACCGGAAGTTCATTTTATTCAAGGGAACGTTAAATTTTTTTTTCGGATCTCACTACGCGTAAATACACAAATGTTTTTGTGTGGAGTCAATTTTCGAAAATATCAGTATGTACAATAGACATGGTTTTTTTTTTCAGTTTAAAATATATCCACCCCCCCCCAAAAAAAAAAAAAAATCACTATTTAATAGACTTTATTTTGGCAAGAATAAAGAAAATTGCAGTTCTCAAAAAAAGTAAATTATTTACATACTTATTCACTAAGTATTTTAAAACAGATTATACGAACAACTTCAATGTAGAATAGTGTTCCATTTTGTGAAGCATATCGTATGTCTAAACATTCATGAGATAACAACTTTTCTCAAGAAAATTTAAAAATATTTTAATTCATACCGTGTTTGAAATATACGTTTTATGAAAATATTTCTGCACATGGTCAAGTGAGAGTAAGGGATGGAATTTAATAAAATTAATATTGGATCATTTTCATACTGATCCGCAGCTTCCTTCCAAATTTGGTCCTTGCAACACCTCATTTGGATTTTCTTCATAGTAATAATAAATTTACTAAACTTGGCTTTATTATTAGTCTTCATTATTTTAATATCCTATAAACTTAAAGTTTACAGGAATACTGAGAATCTTGAATAATACTACAAAAGCAAATACAGAATTGTCATTAAAATACGCAAGTGATTACCTTGTTTTCTGCATTAACATCCTCCAGGTGCTGTTGCAATTTAAGTTCAGAGCTCCTCCTGCGAGGCGGGACAGGCGGCGGATCAGCTGTTGGCGTTTCTTGAGGACTGGAAACAGGAGCAGGAGGATCTCTAGGTGTTGTCGGAGTACGAAAAACTGCAGACGGCATTGCGGGAACATCAACAGGTGTTGTTGAAGGAACCGAAGGTGCCGTGGAGCTAATTGGAGTAGATGGTGCTCCCGCGAAGACAGGAGATGGCAAGAAGACATCTGACAATGGAGTCCCTGGGAGAGATGGGGTCATTGGGGATGTGAGGGGAGACCTGAACATTAAAAATGAATAACTGAATTACAATAATAATATCTAACGAAATTAGAAAGGAATATAGTAAGAATACTAATTACAAACCCGTGAGTTTGATAGTAGTAACACTAAAATCTAAGTCTACGTGCTTTACTCTACAACAGAACCCAAAACTACAACTTCCCCACTGCATTACGAGCATTCTTCAGTTGGGTCAGCCCTGAATACTATTTTTAGTGTTTTTGTTTCCGTTATCCAAACCAAGAACACTACAGTCTAACAAATATTAGATTTTCTGGACCAATAACCGAAGTAATCCCTGATAGAACGTAGGAGATTTCCAGTAACATCAATGTGACAGGGGAAAATATGCTCTAAAATATAATAATGACTTCTTCTGTCTTTGCCCTCTCCATGGAAAATCCAGGAAAATTTTCTAAGCAATAAAGAACATGGTGGCTGAAATTGCACCCACTTTTACGCAATAAGAAAACTCTTGACAATTGTGTCGGTCATAACACTATAAAGTGATTCGTATGTATCTAGATTTAGGTCCCAAACTTAACTGAAAAGAATCTATTCAGGGTTTGCTTATCCCTAAAGCGAGCTTAACCAGAGTAAGTCGAACACTGTGAATCGGTTAAATCTGCAATCATAGCAGTGTAGGTTATAACGCAAAAGAACAGAGCATTCGTGATAAGTACCCATCATCTTATGCAGCAAACTGTAACAGCCATTTTAATAAGGTATTTACTGAGTAAGTGCCATATTATATAGTTCTACATAAATAATTAATTTCATAATGAGAATAGAACATATCACATTATTGAAATTTTTATCGTATTAACAATAATTAGCGTTCTTATAAGACCCAGAGCCGAATTCATATGCGGTACTCAATCAAAACTTTTTACTGAACCAGGGTGAGCTTTAATATTAATCTACACTTAGTTGAGTGTATTATGATGTCATTATTTTACAGTACTGAACACAAAAATTAAACAACAAATGGAAACAGACACTATATGATCACGCGAACAGTATATTTCCAGAGACCCTAGGGTTCCAACAACCGAAACAAATTTGTTTTTAGTAGGATCCCTTTATTAGATTTCCTAACTTATCCTTAGGTACATTTTTAAAAAATGATAAGTATCCCATGCAAGTCGTTCTTAAATTTTATTTCAGTTAAATTACTACTTATGAGGAAGTCCCATGTCCATATTATAATACCATATTATTCCATATCATGAGAAATAGACACTATTAATCAAAGAATATAACTTTAATTCAAACTACAGTTACTGTTTTGGGTCATTTATTTCTACAATTCATAGAAAATAAGAATACAATATATTCACTCGAATACATACTAGAAACTGAAGAATGTAGAGATGAAAAAAAAGTTAAATAAATTAAAAAAAAAACTTAAATTCTAAGCACTTACCGAAATGTTATGGAAGCAAAAAGAGAATCCTGAGATGCCCTTCTGCTCATCTCCGGGTATTCCGTTGTAGGGGATTGGTACACTGGAGTGTACTGAAGGTTGAGATCGGTGGGCAAGTTAAGACTTGGTTCACCACCATTGCGGTATTTTTTGCGAAGTACCAGCTGCTTTCCGCCCTGGAACATAAATATAAACACTATTAATATGTTACAAACAAGTGTTCTGAATTGTTGAAATGCTTATAACCCAACCATTTTTCAATATTTCCATACTAGAATAAGGACAGAAATAAACATAAGGACAGTGTGAATTACAGGAGTTCACAAACGAGGATGTAAGGTAAGTCATTCGCTTTTACAAAACATACACATTGCAAAGCAAAAACAGAAAATACAATATATGATTTGAGTTATTTCTCGATGAAATAAGTATTTTGTTTCATGGAATCCAATATTAAAACAGTAATGGAAATAATTATAAAATGAAAAATATATTCCAGAAAAGAAACAGTGCATGAGTAATGCGTTATTGGATTTCAAAAGAACTTGGAGCTAGAGTCCTATAATGCATTTGGCAAATGAAATTCCATCTACTAATTCGAGAATAGAAAATTTTCACTAAAAATTCGTTCAGTAGGATTTCCATACAATATTTAGTAAAACGAATTATGTTTTACAGCATAAGAATCAAAATTTTTTAGTTCACTTAAGTTAGGTTCAAATTTTAGGAACCAAATTAAAATCAGAAAAGATATCCATTTGTTGATTGTCAAGCAGCAATGACAGTCTAAAAAAATAAATGACTCATTAAAGCTCTAACAGAGCGTGGGATAGAGTTTCTTTTCTGATAGATACCTTAAAATTATGTAATGTTCCAAAATAATGAAAACTGGTTAAGTTTGTAAGTATGAAGAGTGTAATGAAGATGATAATAAATGTGACAAAAAAGAGCTCCAAAAATTTTAATTAAAACTTATAGACACGTTCCATAAAATAAAACCCTTTTTATTTCTTAGTTATCATTCTGAAGTTTATTAATTACTTATAATTTGTAACTTATTTGCAACAAGTCATTGCCACCAGCTAGACTCAAAACTAAAATGTTTGTACGTAAATATTTCAGTGCAGTCGAAAAATACAGCTCTTGGCTACTTTGTTTTATAATTTAAAGCCATCTTGTATTAAATAAATACTGTGCAGCAGTAATATTTTGAAAGTATGATTTATACAAAAAAAAAAAAATTATTTGTTTATTTTAATTACCAACAGTTATAAAAACAATGCGTTAGAGAAGTGAAGTTGAATCTATCAAATTCAAAAGGAGTCCGAGATATGTCTTCAGAGAATCATAAAAAGAGTAATAACAAAAACAAAACTCATTTCATTCACGATAATCCTTGTTCGAGAGATAAAAGTAATCCAACTTAAATCGTGTGTACACCTGATTCCGATTCCAGTTGAGAAAATGGCAAAAATAGAGTAAGGAAGAATATAAGATATGAATTCGATGCAGAATGAACAACATATGGAAGATTAATCGATGCAAAGAGGATGAAAACAAATCAAGCAAGATGCTTCACCATTTTCAATTTTTTTTATAATTGTCACTTATATATTTATTACTTTTATTTATAAATATATGTATTTTTATGCATGATGAGTATTATTTTAGATTTTAATTGAATATAAAAGTGCATGACCATAAGGGATTTTGATATTCATATATTTTTTCTATATTTAGAATTTTTACTATTTATTATACTAAAATAGTATGTAAGGTATAAAATATGTGATGGAAAAACGAATCATCACATTTTATAACTGGAGGATTTTCATTTGAAAGAATGAAGGAGTTCAGCAGAAACACATCACAGAATTATGTCCGCAAATAAATGCTATTTCGGCTTACTGAAGGATTTCAGGAGCAGGGATATCTCCCAAAACACCAAGATACAGCTGTATAAGACCCTGGTAAGACCAGTTCTTACATATGCCTCCGAATACTGAACACTACCCAGATCACAGGAAGCCCTTCTTCTGAGGTTCGAGAGGTGAATATTGAGGAAAATTTATGGCTCGGTTTGTGCTGATGGGATCTGGAGGATGAGAACAAATGTTGAACTGGCAGGACTCTACAAGAACCCGGATATAGTAAGGGTGATCAAAGTGGGACGGCTTCGGTGGGCAGGCCATGTATTAAGAATGACCCAGGATCAGATTCCTAGGATGATCCTGGACGAAAGGATATATGGGAAAAGGAGAGTAGGAAGACCCCGGCTTCGATGGATCGATGGAGTGGCAGCGGATGGGTCTATCTTGAAAATTCGCAATTTGAGAAAAGCGGCAAGCCTCCATTAGAGAGGACTGGCGAACGAAGTTGCGGGAGGCCTTGACTCTACAAGAGTTGTAGCGCCACAGATGATAATGATGATGATTATACTGAAAGAACCGTGTGTAAATATATAAGCAAATAATAGAAGAAAAAAAATTGAATAATTTTAGAAAAACAAATAATCATAATATAGAAAAAGAAGCGGAACTAAAACAATAAGAAAAAATGTACTATTATGTATTTACTACTTTAATGTACTATTTAATATCTACTGACTATTCCCCTATTTCCAAGTTATCCACTTACCTACTATTTTAGAGGGTGACATTGGAAAAGTTCTTTATAGACTTTCGCTCTCCTGCTCTGGACATAATTTTAATGGTAAATAATGTTCATATTGACAAATGAGAATTTCTGAAATTTTCCCACACAACTTTTCTCATAGAAAGAATTTTATTTCGCTTCAGATACACAGTGAACTCTAGGAATGGCTAAATGAAGAAACAATCGGCAATTAGTACACCATGAGAAGAGGTCGTATAGTAAGTAGACATAGTAATGATGTAAGGATACCTGACAGGTAAGATCCTTGGATGGCATGTACAAAGCCTAACCATGACAGACTCATAAAAAATTATTGTTTTAATTAAGTCGTCAAAAGTTGTTTATTTGTTGTCAATGTCATAACGATGAGATACAAATACAGAGATCATTAATAACTGCTCCCTAGCACGGAGTATCCTCGAACCGCGGAGTAGTCCCGCAGCGACCTCACTAATTAGATAACACAACTTATAAACTATCTTAATAAGACAGGGATGGTTAATTCAT
Source organism: Halyomorpha halys (assembly GCF_000696795.3). Taxonomy (NCBI): domain Eukaryota; kingdom Metazoa; phylum Arthropoda; class Insecta; order Hemiptera; family Pentatomidae; genus Halyomorpha; species Halyomorpha halys. The sequence continues at coordinate 101,851 of NW_027112564.1, forward strand.
CTCTGCCCGACACTCCATATATCTTTGGACGCTAGTGATTAGACGGTTCGTCTGTCGCCCATCCCGACCTCTGCCATCCTAGTAATTGGTAATTACACTATGCAAATGGGAACTCGCTGGAACGGAGGCAAACTGGAAGGACCCGGCAAAAAACACAAGAAAGGACGGAATACAAAACGGCCACTAACTCAGCCTCCCGGGATATAGACGGGAATACATTAAGCTGTATTGTATGTAAATGTACATTAATTACATTGTTTGTTTCGTCCGTATAAGCAAGAGACCAACTGCATTAGCTCCGGCTACAGATTACGCAGCCCAATCCCTGTTCCTAGTCGCCCAGCCACGTGTGCCATCCCCAGGGAGAAACACAACACAAACTCGCATACAACAATTCCCACTCCGAGCAATTAGTTGCTCTCTTCTTCCTTCGCACTCTTCAACCTTTATTAAATGAAACCGAACTGCATCCCCCCTAGGAAAACTTGGTAAAATTACCTCAAAACTCTTTAACAAACCTTGTTCATTTAATGAAAGTAGTTAGAGTTCAGCCTACTTTAAATGCAACAATAAAGATGAAATTACAGCGTGACTTTAAAACTATGAACAAACATCTTTTGTATGTAACGAAAATTTAATTTTAGCCATACTTAACGTTTTATACACAGAAGTTGTAATCATAGGCACAAGAGTTTTCAAAAATAAAAATAAAATACTATGAGAAATTCTTCTTCTGTTTACGATAATTATTTATTATTTATTTCCATAAAATAATAAAATATATAAAAACCATATAAATCAGCACAAACATATTTTTTTAAAAAATACGATCAGTTTAAACAGTATGAATGGAATATTTCATTTTCCGCCTCTCTAGAATTAGTATCTTTTAATTGTAATACCAAATCTATACTATATACTTTTTTAAAAATTAAGAATCAGCAATTTAACAAAACAATAACAGCATTGAAGTTATAATGATTACGATATGAGGAGGAATTTCAGATGTGAGGTAGCACCAAACAATACAACTATAGGATATTTTAATATCTGATAGGTTATACAAGGATATCCCTCTTCCAACCTTTCTTCGTTCGCCGTGTTATTCTTGAGATGTTGGTTAATGCCATATCATAAGGGGCCAGGACTAGTGGTTAGTCCACCAGGATTAATGAACATCAGTGTCCCGAAATCAGGGCATAACACTTAATCTCGCAACTATATACAACACACTTATATATTGGCATTAGATCACTAACAGTACATGTCTGAGGGTTATATTCAAGGAGCAGATCCGATAGACCAACAGTATAAAACTCCACTTGTCTAGAGATAACGATGCCTTCAGGAGTTGGTTAATAAAAATCACGTCTATAAAATCAAAGATTTACAGAATACCAAGCCTCGAAAATGACTGAATTGGCCACATATATCGAACATTATTGGGACAATGGTGGAGAAAGAGGTGAAAATGATTAAGAAGAGAAATACAATACTTAATTCTAAGGGATTAGTGAACATATGAAGCTGGGAAACGTTTTGACACTCCTGCCCAAAGGATTTAACTTGATATATAAGAAAGTAAAGATAGAAAAATTAATGAGGAAGAGAGGACTGTAATGAGTGAGAAGTAATTTATAAAAATTGGATAGTGAAAACCATCTTACTAGCACATGAATCAACATCATCCAAGCGCATTATCCGACTGAGGATGTACCTCTAATAGATTAATATCAATTTTATAGTGATTTGAAAAGTAAAATTGAAGAATCCAAATATAAGAACTACAAAGTAATTATTTTTGGAGACATAAAAGAAAGGATAGCTACTTTACGGAATTATGAGTTCTCATGATGAGGATGGGCATAGACAATTACAATACAAGCGCGCCCTATAATTTCCTACAAGGCAATTCCTGGTTTAATCACAATAATAACATTTGTGGGAGTTACGAGATATATGACTGATGCCAAAGTTATTAGAGGAGCGGAACTGAACACACATCATAGGCTACCAGCTACTAATTCAAGAATGACCCCAAGTATGAATCTACGAATACTCAGGCCCAAAATTATCAGATAAACAAAGACAAATTTTTATTAGAAGAATGAAAAATGATGCGATGTGAGAAAAAGTTTCATGTGAAAATAAATAAATTCAATGTAGACAAACGTGTCGCGTCGAATACAACTAAGACAACCATTTTTACAAAAGGAACAGTGGAATAGTTTGAGCGGTTGTATTTTCATTTGTATGGTGAATAATTTCACTACTCTTGTAGCTTTTCTTTACCTGATCGATCTGCTTCAACATCCATTTCCAACATGTGTTTTACAATTTATGCTGTTAGTTACTTGATCATTTCAATTAGCTCAACAACAAGAGTATCGTAGTGACTAATGACCTCTTTATTTTCAAGAGACGTCCACGCCAATCGTACCATCAGATCACTCTATTCGTCAGAACCTACCACTCAATCAATTACTGTGCTTCTTCAGTAGTTCTATGTGATTTTGTCTGTAAGGACTTTAATATCAGCACTCATGAATTAACTATCGGGAGGGAGATGTTGCGAGATATCCATTTAGAGGCTTCGGTTTCCCACTAATGGTCACGTTTGTCGGTGTTTTCTCTAACTTCATAGGGGTTCCACCCTCCAAAGCCTGCCTATTGACCAAGCTTTTTCTGTCTTTTACTCCTGTTCTTTTAGAGTCTCTACTACTCTCTAAAACTGTGTTCGGGCAAACTCGAACTAGGGTTTGAGTCGCGTTTGCCAGTGGCGTAGCGTAGGGAGAGGGCGGGCGACCCCAGACAGCACATTTGGGGGGGGGGGATTTCACAATAAACAATATGTTGTAAAAATTTGAACCATTTCATTTCATGACTTTTTTTAAACATTGCGATATGGCATGTATTCCCGCCAAATGGAGACCATGAAGAAAATAGCTGAGGCAACAAAATTGAAATCTAGTTTAAAAAAAATGTAATTTTCTTAAAGTGTCTACCTTTGGTAACCACTGATTTAGTACAAAATTAATATTTGAATTTACTCGAATATGACATTTTTTTAAAAAGTTATACGTACAGAGATAATAATCAACTAGTCAAGTCCATACCATTGCGATTATCTCTGTGGTACAGAACAATTATGATTCATAAATCATACATTAAAAATAATTTTAATTTTTCTATTTTGATAGCTCATAGAAATTGTAAAAAAATGGGAAATTTTATTTTATTATGTTGTTCTATACAAAGGAAGAAAACAAAATTATGAAGTGTAGTTTAATTTTGAGTACTAATCATATTCTATTTCTGAAATAGTTCCTGAGATATCAAACTTTCTCAAAAAGATGTAATTCATGTTGCTCATGAGTAATAATAATATCTAATATTAACTAAATTTCACTAAATGAATTGATAAACAGTTAATTATAATTAAACTAATTAATAATTAATTAATTTTAATGTAGTTAATATAATGATTGTATTAAAAAAATATATATTGAATTTGCAAACCATGGTAGTTAAATGAAACAGATCACATTAGTTATTAGTCTATGTAATATAAATATGCAGAAATATATAACAACAATTTTACATCTTTGGAGCTTTCGTGTATTTTATTATATAGTTAGTTATTTATATTTCCTTCTTCGTCTCTTCCTGCACATGTTTACATTCTCTCGTCTATTCCTCAAACACTCTTTCTATTATCAGAGAGGTACTTTCACCTCTATTATCAAATAATAATTCGATATTTCCATAAGAACAACCCTTATAAGAAATATGTAGTTCACAGCCTTTTAAACGTTTCTTTCTACAACAATAAACATCTTTTCAACTGTAAAATTGCAAGAAATGAATTTGAGAAGCAAAACAGTTACTACCCTTTTTCAGTCAATATTGACAAGAAACCATATGAGGTGGTTTATAGCACAATTCTATATTTTTTTTTCCCCTGAGATTTCAAGGCCAATCGCGTCATTATTTTTGTTTATCATTGTTTCCTAAGCAACTGAAAACCCGAAACACCGAAGAATAGGCAGGTTTTATGCCTTGTTTGGCTAAAACGAGGTACCCTCTTCTGAAAATAAGGGAAAGCACTTTTAAAACATGATGTGGGGAAGAATATTGACATCGACTGACCTGGTCTACTGAAGCGACAAAAGTATTGAAATTATTTACTTCTAACTGAATACTTTTCTATTTTCTTTATAATATATAGATTTTATATTAATGTAATCTGTTTTTTAAATTCAATTTTTTGTTCTTTAACTCAGTCTACTTATAAACTATATATTTTATTCACAGTATGACTAACTTATTACCAATGATTAGCATGAATATGCTAAAGAAATCATGCGGTAATTATAAAGCAACCAAAAGAGGAGGAATGATATTTCTGTAGATGGATGCAATATAATATAAAGAATAATAATAAAAAGCACGGTTATTTAAGACGCTCAGGGGTAGAAAGACTAAATCGATTAGAAGTAGTCTAAATAAGGATCGAATGATTACGAGAGGTGAGGAAATAAAAGAGGAAAGGATGTAGCATTTCCAGAAAGAATTTGTCGAAAAACGCCCTCCAAGAGAAGGGAAAGCTTCAGCTTTCCTAGATCTGAAAGTAGCATTTGACTCAGTATCGAAAGAGGAAGTCTGGGCAGTGCTCTTATAAATTATATTTCAGCAATGAAATCGGTATATTAAAAACTGAAAAGATTCATACACCACAATGGAAAAGAATTCCTGGTTTCTACTACTGAGTGGAGTCAAACAGGGAGACATGAGTACATTTTTGTTAATTACGATTTTTGACGAAATATTAAAAAGGCTATTAGAAGAACACCAATAACTCCGAAAGGGTAAAGAAATTTGATACCTATATCAGCTCAAGATATGATTTTTGCAGAAGATAAAGTTCTAGTAGATAATTCTCAAGAAAACTTGAAACCAGCAATTGATGAATGGAAAGAGGCTTATCCATAAATAAGATATATTTCTATTTTATAGCAGACAGAATATTACACTAATAACAAAAACAGAATATTATTCAAAGTTTGTAATTAGTGTTATATCGTTATACCTTTTTCTGAAACCTCTTAATTATATTATTTTTCTTAACTAATAGGTCTGTTCCAAAGGTGTACCCAGGATCAAAACTAGAGGGAGGGCAAGCCATTGTCGTTCAGGTTTTGACATATCAGCACGGAAAAGTTGCGTTTAAAAAGATTTTAAGAAAATTATAAAAGTGCTTCATTAGTTATTACAATAATTTTCTTGAAAAAAAAAATTTTTTTTTCACTTCAAGGTGAGGGGACAGCTGCCACCCCAGCACCTCGCTGGGTAGGTCCCAGGGCCTGTTCTAATAACTAGTGACTGAGGAATTGTGCAAGGCATTCGCAGTAGTGTTTTGTTTCCTAAACGTGTACTACGTACATACTTGTTCTGAGGGAGTCTAGAACATTTGATCCACTTTTTCTCTGTTAATAGCTTTAAAAACCAAACAACCGCTTCGAATAAAGAAATAATAAATGCATTAAACTTCCAACACTATCTCCGAAAATTACTTCAGTTAAAAAATGTTATTAAGAGGTTTTGGAAATAAAGTTGCGATTCGTTAAAATCAGTTGTTGCGAGAACTGAGTCAATTATATTTTATATAGAACAGGAACGTATATGCACTATTTTCTTTTTTTATTACTTTTTTTTTTAGGCCAAGATAGTTTCTAAGCCTGGGATCATGGTCATGAAGGATAAATGTAAAAAAGACCAACTCATTACAATTAATTTTTTTTAAAAATAAATTAGCCTAAATTTCGCATAGCCAACAAAGTAAAGTTGGTTTGTTACACATGCTCAATCATGCTTGGCAAGAATGCCTGATTTCCCTTTCACTTGAAAATCTGAGGCTTCCCAAAATTTTGTATCAATTAGAATGAACATTAGACAAAATTAAGTTCTACTTGAAAGCCTTCACGGCGTTTCCTCTGGACAAGCTAGGTCCTAGCTAAGAGACGCAACACTCAAGCATATTTCAGAATGTATATATATGGTAATTAAGGCTTGTACAAGCACAATGCTTGCGTAAAATTACAATAAACGTAATCAATCATGCTAGTGTAAAAGTCAGCCTTATCCACCCTTGACTAGATATCTATCCTTACCAAGCATACTTCAGCATGTTTATTGTAGTTTTACTCAATCATTAGGGATGTACAAGTCTTAATAACCACAAGTGAATCACACATTCTGAAGTATGTTTGAGTGTTTCAGCTATCTCTAGAGAGAAAATATCTTAAAGATATCGAAACAAAACATAAAATCGCAATCCACATGACCATTTTTCTTTCTTACCTTCTAATTTTATTTAATCAACAGATAATATATATATATATATATCAAAATTTCCTACAACATTCCCACTCCTCTGTTTATACCAAAGAAAATTAGTTGGCGAAACCTTGATTCCTTAACCATAGAAAACATTGGTCTACACGTAAATGAACTTTCTCTCTCCTTAGAACCTATCTATTCCACTTTAATCCATTGACGATATGATCGAATGCCAATCCTCGAATCTCCTTAAATTCATAAACCAACGTCACGCTCCTCTTAAAACCCGTACCTTCAAACGCTCTCCGGCTGGCTTCCTGGATCAACTCAGAAATAAGAAATTTTATGCACCAGAATTTTAGAACTCTATTTCACCTTTAAGTCCCTCCGAAACTCTAGCATTAGCGCATGGGCGTTTAACAATGATTTGAAGATGAATGCTGAAAAAACCAAGGCCATTCTTATTGGTTTCTGCCACCTCCTTCATTCCCTCCCTTACTGTCCTATACTCGTCAGTAGGAATAATAAGCCGGTTCTGGTCCAGTAAA
>NW_027112565.1:0-503 GCF_000696795.3 Halyomorpha halys
TTACCACGTTCAGTTCCCGCAATTCAGTGTTGTGTAGCCAATGCCAATTCAATACACATCCTTGTTGACTAACTTCCATATTTTTTATTTTTTTTTTTTAGTAATTTTCTGCGGGGACCTCAAAATACTATTCCATCAAAAACTGGAATTCGAAAATTTTCACTTCTCATTTTTCAAATACTTATCCTAACTATTTATAAATTGGTAAGTGAAATTAAAAATGTTATAAAACAGAACTAGTACATTAAAGTAACAGAGTAAATTAATAGTAAGTGTTTGTTTTTAATTAATACGTTTTTTGTAGATACTATAAATATTAACCCGCAAAAATATCTGTTTCATTATGATGATTTTTAATTAGAGAATGTTTCCATTATACTTATAGTATAAGTAAACACTAATATTATGTTTTTTTTTTATAATCTTAAAATTCTTTCTTGAGACTGGGAAATATTTTTAATAAATAATTCAAAACACTATCCAAATTATAGTCTCAAAACTTT
>NW_027112565.1:1403-3688 GCF_000696795.3 Halyomorpha halys
TTTGGAATGGTTAAATTATATGTTTCATAGTGAATTGAGTAGATTGTCCCTGAAGATGGCCGAATTGGCCGAAACGTTGGACGTGTAAAAGAAATAAAAGTTTTGAGACTATAATTGGATAGTGTTTTGAATTATTTATTAAACTAATATTATGATTAGATATTTTGAATGAAAGGTACTCTACCTTGTTTTAATCTTTTATTTTTATTTCATTAAAACCTATAAGAAGGTTTCGGGGTTGTCACTTCATCATCAGGTATTTACAATGAAGTCTCAATGTTCATCCAATGAATGCAACGAATAATAAGTACATCATAATTTCTTATTTAAATTTAAAAAACAATTATCTGATTAAATATACCTTTTGAAATTACATTTTGAGTTGTTCTTATTAGTCTTATGATGTTAATAATAACATATTGTTGACAATAATATTAATATTATAATCTGAACCGCTACAATCCATGAAGGGTCAGGGTCAGTACTTTGTTGGGAAGCACTGTTACAATACCAACGGTTGTGCAAGAAGGTGATTTGGTCAAAATAACGCTCGACCGCCAGATTTTGACCCAATTTAAGAGGCTGGGTGGACCCCAGGAGGGCTACACAAAAACAATTTTCTGCCCAGCCGGATTTTAACTCGGGTCCTTGGAGTTAGTAGCCACGCAGCTTATCCCGGGGCTACCCGCACTCCTCTCAATAGTATATATATTTATTACTAATTAAAATACCAACATAATTCTAAATTAGGAGATATAAAATACCTTTCTGAAACCAGGTTATCTTTACCATTAATAACAAATAGATTATAAATTAAATCAATTCTCTCCAACTTTGGTTCCACAAAAGATGATTAATCTATCAACAATATCTTTTTAAAATATATTATAACATTAAAATAATGTATTAAATTTATTCAAATAACTTAAACTATTGTACGACATTAAATTACTAAATGATTTACTATATCTATGTAATGTGCACATACATTTTTGGTATCTGTTTTAAAATTAATAGCATTATCTATGTTTTTGTGATATATATTGCTTCTGTCATTTACTATGTGTAAAATTTTTGGATTTTTAAGATCAAAATCATGCTTATATTTACTACTATGTTGTACCAGTGTTGTCGTGTTGATATTTTTACATTACTCTTATGTTGCTTAACCCTTTTTTTTTAAATTTATTTATTGTTATTTACAACTGTATACATATATACACATCAAGTAAATTTGCTGTAAGTGATATTATGACATGATAAAAACATGTGGAGAATCTACCCATTGATAGAACTACAAAAACATTTTTAAAGGAGAATATCTTCTTTTCAGATGCCTAGGAAGATTATTAGGTAATGAAGGAGAAGCCATGTTAGAAACGAGTTGGTTTGGGTGGTTGGAAAGTTTATCATGGAAAGATTGGTATCTGGTTCTGGTCAAATCGGCATCATATGGTACATTGAGGTCCTGATGGATGATTTGATTTGTGACAAAGTAAGGAGCATTAAGGATTTTACGAAGGATTTGGACTGTATGGATTGGATTCGGGAGGAATTCGATGGTTGAGTGGAGCCCCAAAGCTCAACTCCGTATGTCCAAATTGGCCTTATTACTGTCATGTAGATCATTCTTATGTAATGAATTGGAAGTTTGGACCGTTGGCTAGTAAATGTTGTAATAGTCGGAATCGACGAGCAGTTTCCTGTCTTTTCAGTCTTGTATGAGGATTCCATGTCAGTTGTTTGTCCAAATTTAGTCCTAAGTAACGGATCTGTGGGGTAGTGTTAAAGAATACTGTGGGGCAAGACGAAGGTTAACGACGAAGGGTAAATGTGATTTGGTGGGATTTATGCTTAACCCTAGTTTTTAATTTTTTTGAAGTCTCTCCAACATACACATCTTCACAATTCTGGCAATTAATTTTGTAAATTACATTTTGTTTTTCTTTATTATCAATTTTATCTTTCATAATGTTGAGATAATTACTTAATTTATTGCCATAAACAAATAATAAACAAATTAAAACAAGGAAGAGCACTTTTCATCCTACTTACAAGATCCAACTACAAATGAAACTCATCCAGTAGACCATATAACTTTAACTATTATAACATATATTATGGTATTACATTTAGCTGTGATGTAAAAGTCATACAGTCCTAATTACAAGTGAAGTTACTTAATTGATAGCAAGTTCCACCACTAGGTGGAGCAACTAGTTTCGACACCATTAAGCCATTATGTAGCTTAGCTCTGGTATTCAAATATAAAAAAAAATAAAATA
>NW_027112565.1:4897-5345 GCF_000696795.3 Halyomorpha halys
TTCGGCCCTCAGGCCATTCTCAAGGATACAACCTTCTATATTGATGTCATTGCTTTCTTTAAAATATATGTAAATATAAATGAAAGAGGGAAAGTTTTTGTAAAAAGTTTTAAATCTAGGATATCAATTTTTTAAATAAAAAAAGTTATATGTGACAAGGGCAATTAGCCTGTAATTCTGGGGTTTTAGAAAAAGCAATGGCTTGATGGTATTGAAGGTTGTATCCTTGAGAATGGCCTTGAGGGCCGAAACGTTGGAGAATTTTAAAGAATAAAAGTTGAGAGAAAAAAAGGATCAAAATTGTGTAAATTGATAATAAACTAAACCATTCTCAAACAATAAAAAATAATTAATCTAAAATTGTTGATTTTGTTCAGACGGATTTGGTCATGTGATTATGATGTGTATGTAATAGGGATTATCATCCAAATTTAAACAGGATGAAACC
>NW_027112565.1:6388-7024 GCF_000696795.3 Halyomorpha halys
TTGTGTCAAAGAATGGGACATCGACTACAAAAAACATCGATGTTTTTCAAATATCGTTGCTTACAATACATTACCGAAAAAACATCGATGTTTTTTCTATTTCAGTAACATAAGATCAATTCCAACGACTACGCATGCTCAGGTCAGTCAAAAGTGCTTTTTGTGTCAAAGAATGGGACATCGACTACAAAAAACATCGATGTTTTAAAATATCGTTGCTTACAATACATTACCGAAAAAACATCGATGTTTTTGAACAACTATTGAAGGAACATAAGGTATGTTCCAATGACTACGTATGCTCAGGCCAGTCAGAAGTGCTTTTTGTATCAAAGAATGGGACATCGACCACAAAAAACATCGATGTTTTTAAAATATCGTTGCTTACACTACATTACCTAAAATACATCGATGTTTTTGAATATCCATTTGCGTAACATAAGGTCTGTTCCAACGATCACGCATTCTACGGCCTGTCAGAAGTGATTTTTTTAACAAAGAATCCGTCATCGACAACAAAAACATCGAGGTTTGTAAAATGTCGTTGCTTACAATATATTATCCAAAATACATCGATGTTTTTGAACATCCATTTGAGTAACATAAGGTCTGTTCCAATCTGATGTTTTTTGGAGT
>NW_027112565.1:11874-12219 GCF_000696795.3 Halyomorpha halys
AGGCCATCTTCTTTTCAGGCGCCTCGGAGGATTGCCAGGAATGGAAGAGGAAGCAAGGTTAGATACTAGTAGGTTTGGGTGGTTAGGGAGTTTATTATGGAGGGAGTAATATCGAGTTCGGGCTAGATCGGTTACATAAGGAACATTTAGGTCTTTATGGATGGTTTTTATAAGTATTTAAGTTCAAGAAACAACTTTCATCAATATGTTTAGACATATTTCATTTTGGAGGTTTTTTCACACTTACTTGGTTTTTACTCTGCGGCTCTGATATTATCGAAACCTTCCGTACCTCCCAGTTGGTATTCAGGATCTTACGTTCTCCTGTCCCGGATCTAGATCACT
>NW_027112566.1:0-1776 GCF_000696795.3 Halyomorpha halys
TATATATTATTATTACAAACGATAAGATGTATATTCGTTTATTGAGAGTGATGGTGGAATGTAGGGCCCGTTTCTATTTCGACAGACATGATGAGTGGTCATTTCTTCATCTGTCTTCATTATTTTAATATAGCTCTTCCTGTACATTAAAATATCATTCGTATAAGGGGGAGCTTTTTTTTATTGGTTCTAATAAACTTCTTTTCTTACTTTCCAAGGACTCAACGTTTGTTTTATATTTTAGAAATATTCTTTTAGTTTATTATTTATAGTTGAAACATCATATTTTGAAAGTCATAATTCTAAAAAAACAAACAAATTCGTTAAATAATCTAATAGAATATAGACGTTTTATGTTAAGTATGTTTGAGGTTCTTATATTCTAATATTAGAGAAAAAAAAATTATATCCTATATTTATAAACACAAACTTTCCTCATTCTTTATTTTTTTTTAACTTTCTTTAACTAGGTAGGAGTGTCCTACTTTTTGTCCCCTAAGAGATGTCCCGTGAGCATTTATCTCAAGGCAATGATAATGATATGATACAGCATGTAGAGAAACTACCCAGTAGTAGAACTCTAAAAACATTTTACAATATAAGGTCACAAGCCCATCTTCTTTTCGGGCGCCTCGGAGGATTGCCAGGAATGGAAGAGGAAGCAAGGTTAGAAACTAGTGGGTTTGGGTGGTTAGGGAGTTTGTAATGGAAGAAATGACGGGTTTGGGCTAGATCTGTTACATAAGGAACATTTAGGTCTTTATGGATGGTTTTATTAGTAACAAAATAAGGATCATTGAGGATTTTACGAAGAATTTTGGATTGTAAGAATTGGATACGAGAGGAATTCGAAGGTTTAGTGGAGCCCCAAAACTCAACTCCGTATGTCCAGATTGGCCTAATTACAGTCTTGTAGTCTTTTGTAATGAGTTGGAAGTTTAGACCGTTTGTCTGCTGTAATAGTCGTAATCTGCATGCAGTTTCTTGTCTTTTCAGTCTTGTATGAGGATTCTAGGTTAGTCGTTTGTCAAGGTGTAGTCCAAGATAACGAATATGTTCTACAGGGGTAAGAGCCACATTATTAAAGTATACTGTAGGGCAGTCGGCAGGTTTACGATGAAGAGTAAATGGGATTTGTTGGGATTTATTTTATTCTCCAATTTCTCCATTCTTCGAGGGTTTTTGATATGGGACTGGAGAGTTTGGGATGCAATCAAAGGGTTATTACTAACTGTGAGCACACATGTGTCATCAGCATACGTGGTAAGGATAGTGATAGGAGTTGGGATGTCAGCTGTATAGACGGTGTAGAGGATGGGACCGAGAATACTACCTTGAGGAACACCAGCGGATTGAAAATAGAGGGATAAATAGGAATCAATACAATTTAAAATTGAAATTGTAAATTGTAGCTCTTCCATCAGGCGTTCAAGAATTCAGATTAAAAAGACGTAAAAGAGTAACGCAAAAAAGCGGTAATAACAACATCAAAAGATTAATGGAAGTTAGACAAAGCACAAACGAAACAAATGAAATCCTAAGAAAATATAATCGTTTATGTCCCAATACGAACAAAATGCTCCAGTGTACACCTACCTCTCCCGGGTTAATTCAGTCTATGAAGTTTAGGTATTTTATATATGTATAAATAGTTGGCCGTAAAAATTGATATATAGGAAGATGGTCAGGGTTGCGGTCACAAGTGAAACGAAAATAGTTTACAACTATTTTATTTCCAACGTTTCGCCCCACGTTGCAGAGCTTCGTCAGGGCTGT
>NW_027112567.1:0-1285 GCF_000696795.3 Halyomorpha halys
ACCTTGCCTTTCTAATCGTAATCATTCCATTTTTTAAATATTTATTTAATGTGATTTACAACTGTACAAATAATATATACAATAAGTGAATATGTGGAATGTTTCATTTACACTTGAAAATCTTGGGAAGGAACCACCCATTGGGGTACTTAAAGCATTATTTTAAATTAGAACGTCCGGTGGCCATCTTCTTTTCAGACGCCTCGGAGGATTATCAGGGATTGTTAAGGATGAAACATTAAGAATTAATGGGTTAGGATGGTTAAGGAGTTTGGAATGAAAAGACGCATATCTGTTTTGGGTAAAATCTGCAACGAATGGGATGTTTAGGTCTTTGTGAATGAGTTTATTTGTAACGTAATAAGGAGTATCAAGGATTTTACGTTTATAAAAATTAACTTTTGTTACTGTTTATCTTTTTTGTGGACGTTTATTTTAAATAGAAAGCTACCTCTTAAAGTATTGCGTTTAGGTTACTGCGTAAAATACTTGAACCGGGAAATATAGTTCCACTAGAAAATTCAATATGCTACTCAACAAGAAATAACGGGTCATTTACAGTGTTAATAGATGTAATTGAATGGTTTTCTTTTTTGCATACGCGTTCTCTAGTCCTTTAATTCATCAGTAGATCATCTTTTTTTTTGGATAAAGTATTTAGTAATAAAATACTTGACAGGCATACAGGAATCCATTTTTAAACTGACTTAATGGGATTACGCAATTTCTGGACCACGCATTCTTATATTTAATGGGAATACATTAGTTGGTTATTGAAAAATGTTAGTGATATCTTCTGAGGATCCAAAGGCCTAATTATTATTCCTGTATTTTTCGACTTGTAGTAAATGAAATTGATACAAATATATTCCTATAATACGTGGTATAAAATTCAAAATGTTTATTTGTTTGTTCACTAATAATACTTTATACTTACCAAAAAAAATTAAAATTTCCTTATATTTTAATTAAAATTATTGCATGTCCATAGTCATCATCATTCCATTTGATTCTGATAGTTTCTATCTTTTGGAAGTGGGTTGCTCAGTGGTAAGGCATCGTGTTACTAACTCCAAGGCGAATCCGGCTGCGGAAGATAACTATTTTACTGTACCCCTGGGTCAGCTCTGTAGGCTCATAAAAGAATAGGTATTGTTAATTGGGTATAAATCTGGTTGACTGTCATTTTTGACCAAATCACCTCCTTGCACGACCGTTGGTCCGGTAACAGTACTTACAAATTAGTGCACCATGATAGATTATCGTAGTACATATTTAAGTTTTA
>NW_027112568.1:0-1380 GCF_000696795.3 Halyomorpha halys
TAACACGTTTGAACTGCTGTAACATACTGGCTTTATTGTATTCGGTACATCTCTTATATACGTTCGATCAGCTGATCCCCTCAGTCAGCTGACATTGAAATAACAGCTGACTCCGTAACTCCCGTACCGTAACTTATATATATATATATATATATAAAAGTTACAGGATGGCCAGGCACGGTATCAGCCGTAATCCTGACTTCCCTCGTAAAGAAACAGACAAAATGTATGTATATAAGAGGAATTAAAAGGAGTAATAAAGCAGTGTAATTCCAGCAAGTTGGTAAGTCTTTTCTGTGCCCCTTTTCCCCCTTTTTTTTTTATTATCATCACCAGACTTCACATAAGTGGTGCCGAAAGCCGGGAATTCTGTCAGCTAGCAATTTTTTCCGTTTTAAAGAGAACAATTTTCTCTCTCTCTCTCTCTCTCTCTCTCTCTCTCTCTCTCGTGATTAACGTAGTTCCATCATGGTAGATAACGAACAACCTCTGTTGAGAGAGCCGGTTTTGAACTTCCCGCCGCCTAATCAAGCGGCTCCAGTAGCACCCGCACCTCCGGTAATGCCCCCCCTACCAGAGACCACGTTAGCTCAGGGGCATGCCAATATGCTAGCTAAGCTAAAAGTGAGGACAGCCACGTCGCAAGATTTAAGGAAGGCTATCTCAGATCTAGAACGGTTCTCAGGGGAGATCGGCGAACTGAACCACTTCCTCAAAGGAGGTGATCGCATCATACAAAGAATAGAGGACAAACTATCGGAGGAACATTTCAGTTATTTAATACAAAAAAATTCCAATTAAAGATTACGCGCAACTTTTGTGCATCTTTGACACCGAACATCTTTTTTTCTGAAAACAATACGATGTTATATCATAAGTATAATTTTTAGAACTCGCGGGGGGGGGGGGGCATCAGATTTCTCAACAGAACTTTCAAAACACGAAAAGAAATTTTTTTAAATTTTTTATCGCAAATGTTTTATTTAAGATGTCGTAGAACTTAAAAATCTTAGAATTCTAGTAGCTCCTATATGGGATTTAAAGTTATTGATAAGAAAAAAAAAATTAAGTTATTTAATAGAAAAAAAATGCCAATTAAAAATTACGCAAACATTTGACACCGTCCAACTTTTTTCCTAGCAACACCACTATTTTATTTCATAAGAATAATTTTTAGAACTCGGTGGGGGGCCAACAGAACTCCTAAAAAACCAAAAAAAAATTTCGCCTCAAAAATATTTATTAGTCGAAAACATCTGCGGAAATCGACCATTTATCTTTTTTTCTAGCAACAATACGATAAAATTTTGCCTCAAAAATATTTTTAAAAATAATTTCTAATAGTTCGAAAATGCTCGAAACTGCAAATGTTCTACCTTG
>NW_027112569.1:0-1681 GCF_000696795.3 Halyomorpha halys
AAAAAAAAAGATATTAGGAAAATATTGAACTTTATTTCTCAATATGAAGGTTTGACAGTGATAGTAATTTTGTCTCACATGCATAGATAGTTCATAGAACTACCAACTATTATAAAAATCCTGGTAGTACGACAGTAAATGTTAGGTTATAAGATCATAGTAGATGCGATAGCCTACTATCCTGCTTAAAATCTTTACCGATTGGATGTCCTTCAGAGACGGGCAAAAAGTAGCTATGGATAAAACAGCTAAAGTAGCTATGGATACGACCCTTATTTATGAATGAACCATTAATAAATATCGTATCCATGGCAATATTAGCAATGAGTTTCATCTATAGCTAATTTTTGTCCAACATATCTATAGTAGCAGTTCATTAAAAAACTTTAATGAAAACAAGGTAAAAGTTTAGGTTATACAAAATG
Source organism: Halyomorpha halys (assembly GCF_000696795.3). Classification (NCBI taxonomy): domain Eukaryota; kingdom Metazoa; phylum Arthropoda; class Insecta; order Hemiptera; family Pentatomidae; genus Halyomorpha; species Halyomorpha halys. The sequence continues at coordinate 426 of NW_027112569.1, forward strand.
TTGGATGTTTTAAATTGTTAAAAAATTTTTTTCATTCGGAGCTCTATATCTTTGAAAATACGAACTATACTAGATAACTATTTACATCAATTAAAGTAGAGTATGTTTACGAAAATATGCTATAGTAAAACGTTCAATAGTTCCCGTGAGAAGGTTTTATAAAAAGTAATAATTCATGAAATATATACTGGAAAATCAGTAGTTTTATTAATTTATTGTGTGACAATTTTATCTCAGGAACCATGAGACGTGCAGATGTCTATTAGCACTCAGATTAAAGCAAATTTAATATGCTATAAGGTAGTTTATAACGTTTATAATCGAATAAGTAGTAGTTTTCATGATATTTGCTAAAATAAGTTAAGAAGATGATTTTAAGTTGTTTAGACAAAACAACTTTAGACATTCCAACCAATCCTAACACTAACCTCACCACGTATGCCGATGACACATGTGTGCTGGCTGTTAATAATAACCCATTAATTGTATCCAAGAATCTCCAATCCCATATCACAGCCCTCGAAGATTGGTGTCGTAATTGGAGGATTAAGATAAATTCCAACAAATTCCATCAAATCACCTTTACCCTTCGTCGTAAACCTACTGACTGCCCTACAGTTTCATTTAATAATGTTACTCTTACCCCTGTCGAACAGATCCACTACCTTGGACTACATTTGGACAAGCGATTAACCTGAAATCCTCACGCAAGACTGTAAAGACAGGAAACTGCACGTCGATTTCGACTATTACAGCACTTACTAGACAAACGGTCTAAACTTCCAATTCATTACAAAAGACTGATCTACATGACTGTAATAAGGCCAGTCCGGACATACGGAGTTGAGCTTTGGGGCTCCACTAAGCCTTCGAATTCCTCTCCTATTCAATCCTTACAATCCAAAATCCTTCGTAAAATCCTCAATGCTCCTTACTTTGTCACAAATAAAACCGTAATGTTCCCTATGTAACCGATCTAGCCCGAACCAGATATCACTCCTTCCATTATAAACTCCCTAACCACTCAAACCCCTTAGTTTCTAATCTTGTATCCTCTTCCATTCCTGACAATCCTCCGAGGCGCCTGAAAAGAATATGGCTACGAGACCAGCTAATGTAAAATGTCATTAGAGTGCTACCAATGGGTAGTTTCTCTACACGCCTGGAACACTCCAATTTAACTTAGATCAGATTTACTAAATGTATTATAATGTACAGTTGTAAATAGCATTTATAAATATTTAAAAAAAAATATA
>NW_027112570.1:0-36605 GCF_000696795.3 Halyomorpha halys
TTGAATTTTGAGTTGTGTCACTTTAGAAATACTAGTGCGATATGTCAATATTAGTGTTTGATTTATCGTTGTTTTCTAATAAAAATAATAGCAGCAACAAACACAAAAAATTAAAATAATTACTTACAAAAATAATAAATTATAATAATAATGATAAATAACAACTAACAAAAAAAAAAAAATATGTTAGTTGCCTGAGGCCAAGAAATTAGATACAATAAAAAGAGTGCTTTCTATAAATGTTTTCTTAAATATCTTATTAAATAATTTTGGAACTGGAAAGAATCATAATGAGAAGTTGATAAATTTTAACAAATAAGTGACTGTGATAAAGAATTTTAATTTTTTTTTTTAATGTGAAAATTAACTAATTAGAGAAATTTTTGAATTGACCTGGGCAGAATAGCCTGCATGAAGCTGTGTTTATAAATTATTTAGTTCAAAAATTGTGTTCAATTGTCGCTGAGGATGGCCGAATTTGCCGAAACATCAGACTTGTAAAGAAAATAAAATGTTTTGAGACTATAATGGATAAAATTTTAATTATTTATTTAAACATTAACCAGTCTCAAGAAAGTATTTAAGATTATAAATAAAATAAATGTCAGGTTTCTTAGTAAGAGCAAAAATAAAGGAACAGATAAATAGGCAGCACGCTCGTTCAGGTTAAAAAGACCATGCGGCGTGGGTTAGATTCTCGTTTGAGTACAGCAATATCTCAGCCCTTGGAGGTGAATGACCCTTGTATCTTAAACAGCTACTGTCCCTCCAGACTACTTGATTTGGCCCAAGTCTTATAAACCCACCTCTACACAAAGTTAAAAAGCAAATAAAGTATTTTCAAATATTTATATTTTTCCAAAAACAGTTTTTCTCCAACACATTATTAACATAATTTTATAAGTCAATCTTTATGCCATTATATTTAATTTTTATTCTAATCACTATTCTTTTTGTACTTTTATCGCTAGTCTATTTCGTTTTTTTATTTAAATTAGAAACGAATTGATATATTCACCAGTGTGTGTAAGATCTATTTCGAAAAAAGAAAATGTGAAGTATAACGGAAGTTGCCATAGAGATAGAAAGCTAGTCACGCAAACAGATATCGATCCTTAAAACGGTCGATATCGTATAAACAAACTTTCCAACCTACGCTCTCTTTTCCTTCATTTCCTTTCCTCAAATTAAAAGGTTTTTCATGAAATACATTATTTTATCATTATACATATATTTATCTTTATTTATGTAAGTTACTCGATAAAAATTTAGGTTTTCAGAGCAAGAAAGTAAAAGAATGGATTTGTGACATAGAACATAGTTAATCCGTAGAAAAAAAGTAAAATTTTGGAAGATTACAAAGTAAAATCTTCAAATTAAGGTTTATTAAATACGAGCCAACGCTGAGAGCTAAACAGTCCTATTGATTCATATTCTTGGATAAGAGCACTAAGTAATTATCTTGCCCGTTGTTGCAATCAGAGTAATTGGTAACATTAATGTTTAATGTAGGTTGAAAAATCCATGAGAGTAAGAACTCATCTAATCATTGTAATTTTTTTGGTCTTCATTTTGAATTGGATTCTCATTGCATGTAGTTTTTCGTTGTTTAAGCCTTCAAAAGAAAATATATCATTTTAAAAAAATAGAAATTGATCCTTCATTCTAGAAATATCAGGAAAGAATTCTCCAAGACAGAAAAAAAACGATGGTTTGAGACGAGATTACCCTAGATGATGAGTCAATTTTTGTTTTAAATATAAAAATCACATTTGGGTATCTTGTTATCCTTTCTAAATTTGTTTAAGGCCATGTTGAAATTGAGTTTTCTTGCTCCATTTAGTTTTCCGAATGGATATAACGCTATTTCTGACAATGCTACAAAATCGGATAACTTGAATGCTTTTGTTCAATTTTTTTTTATGGAGCACCATTGTTTTTGTTTGTAGAGTACTTTTATTTGCTTATAGAGCAATAAAATGATCAGACTTTAATTACATTATAGTCTTATGATTGGACGTAACTTCAGAAACATGATAAGTTTAAATGGTTCCCCACTGCCCAGCGGCGAACAGTAATATTGTATGTAAGGTGGCCTACTTCTCATCGATTTCTCCGTCACATCTACAGGTATTGTCTGTTTCATTCTATTGTTAGTAATACAAAGTGTAAACCATTTAGTGTATTATTGTAGGTTTTTGTATTCAAAATTGTATTTCACAAATTTTAAAGTTGGTTATTTAATATTTATTAAGTATCTGTAGTACAGTTCTTAAAAATATAATATGATCTGTGCATCCTTGTCTTTTGGCTGCTTCAACATTTCGAATTATTTTTAATAATATCCTTCAGCCGTTTTAGGGAAGAACATCGATTAACCATATCTCAACTATGAGTGTTCACTATTCTGAAGAAAATAGTGAGTCACACATTTTACCCCCTCCCCTCGCTATTTAACGGGTTAAAGTAGCCCTACTTTTGTTGTCTGTTACTATTTTGGGAAAATTTTATCTTCCCCTCGTTTTAAAAAAGCCCATTCCATATTTCGAAGTTATTTGTTTGCCTTCGTTGTACAAGGATATTAAAAAGCGTTAATAAGCCCTGATTTTAACTAAGGTTACTGTAAAAACTTCAAGATGTGTTCAGTTTGATTGAACGGAACGTGCGTGCATCAAACGAAAAAAATTACCTTTTCAAATTCATATCTTTTGTTTTCGTTGTTTATATTTTTATGGAAGCAAAATTGTTTTCTTCGGCTACGACGAAAACAATGAATCTCACCATTATCATAAAATCTGCTTTTTTGAACAGTTGCAAATGTAGCGTTCTGAAGTACCGATTTCGGACCAATGGTTTGGGAAAAGACAAGATGGTTTCTTGAATGAATCTGTAATGTGATCTACACTTTTTCAATGAGCATATGATCTATTTCCAATTAAATATTACATAATTGTACATTTAAATACCAATTTAAATCAAAATCGTTACAGCCGTTTAGGAGAAAATCCTAAAAATGGGTAAAATAGCTTATATAAAATGGTATTTCCGGTAGGTCGATTTTAAGAAAAAAGTTACTATGACATCCCAGACATACATCAGTCCTAAATATGGAATTTAAGTTTCTTACAACCCCATTCTAGATTCCAATCATATAATCCCTGATCACCAGTTGGGATTCTGAACATCCCACTCCACTATCCAGCAATGTCATCGTGTAGTGGACGTTGTCTCGTCTTCTTTGGAGCGCGGAATGTACGGCACAGGAGTCTTTTTCGATGTAGAATAGGCTTTTGATCGAGTCTACCATCCGGGACTGCTTTACAAACTCCGTAAATTCCTACCTCCTACAAACTTTCTCATCATTCGTTCCTTTCTCATTGCTAGATTATTCCAAGTAAACCACAAGTTCCTATTCATCCCTCTATTCTCAGTCCGCTGGTGTTCCTCAAGGTAGTATTCTCGGTCCCATCCTCTACACCGTCTATACAGCTGGCATTCCAACCAATCCTAACACTATCCTCACCACGTATGCCGATGACACAAGTGTGCTCGCAGTTAATAATAACCCATTAATTGTATCCCAAACTCTCCAATCCCATATCACAGCCCTCGAAGAATGGTGTCATAATTGGAGGATTAAGATTGTTACATCGGGACCTGCTCGTGTTATACTGCGGGACACCTGAATCAATGGTGAAAACCATGTATCTCGCCCGATGTCTGAAAAGACGTATTTCCTCTTCAAGGGCTGCCCAGCGTGTCCTGGAGCCTGGCGTGATGGTAGGGGTAGGCATGATGCTTAGGCTTGGGCGGCTTTGTAGTTGCAGCGTCTTCGGGGTCTTCCGGTGTTCGCGGCAAGGGGGGGCATCAGAAAATGAGACCCCCGACCCCGACTTTATATAAATTCAAAAAAAAGGAATGGAAAAATCGGAGTACTTAAATCCGACAAAGATAAATTCTAACAAATCCCATCAAATCACCTTTACCCTTCGTCGTAAACCTACCGGCTGCCCTACAGTTTCATTTAATAATGTTACTCTTGTCCCTGTCGAACAGATCCGCTACCTTGGACTACATCTGGACAAACGATTAACCTGGAATCCTCACACAAGACTGAAAAGACAGGACAGGAAACTGTAGGTCGGTTTTGACTATTACAGCACTTACTAGACAAACGGTCTAAACTTCTAATTCATTACAAAAGACTGATCTACATGACTGTAATAAGCCCGATCTGGACATATGGAGTTGAGCTTTGGGACTCCAATAAACCTTCGAATTCCTCTCGTATCCAATCCTTACAATCCAAAATCCTTCGTAAAATACTCAATGCTCCTTACTTTATCATAAATAAAATCATACGTAAAGACCTTAAAGTTCTCTATGTAACCGATCTAGCCCGAACCAGATATCACTCCTTCCATAATAAACTCCCTAACCACTCAAACCCCCTGGTTTCTAACCTTGCATCCTCTTCCATTTCTGACAATCCTCCGAGGTGCCTGAAATAAAGATGGCCACGAGACCTGCTAACGTAAAATGTCATTAGAGTGCTACCAATAGGTAGTTTCTGTAACACTCCATTTTGACTAAGATCAAATTTACTGAATGTATTATATAATATACAGCTGTCAATTTTAATAAAGATATTTTTTAAAAAAAGTTTCCTACAAATTTTTGTTTTTTTACGAAAACCTTTTTTTTTACTCAGGAACGTTAAGTCGAATTCGAAATTTTTCACGATCGCAATACTTCCCCGTACTATATGTTCCATATATAGATGAGTGGAAGTAAACTCGATATTGTCAAATTTTACCATCCAAATCCTTGGCCATTGTTTATTTTCTATATTTTAATTACGTCTTTGCAAGATTCAACAGAAAACATGCATTATTAGGATAGGAGAGAGAAGGGGTAACGTAATGTCGCTTGGATATTTAGATATGTGTCCATAAACGATAAAATTTTGGCGTTCAAAAAATAATTGTGAGAGGGACACGCACATATGTATATGCATGCAATCTGACAATTAACATTTCACCAAGGAGAAAAGCACGCTACAACCAAGGTAAAACCTTCTGCACTGCATCACAACCGACCTAATAGCTCCCTTAACTTTACTTCCCCTTAAGTTTATTAGCTACTTGAAAATTAATGTTGGTCGGAATGGTTCATAGAAAAAAGCATATTAATGTAAGTATTGATAATAATAAATGTCGTGGTTTAATTTATCTTTATAACCTTATGAACCAAAACCATATTTAAAATAAAATTGACAACGGAGCAATGTATAAATATAAATTAATCTAATCTTCAGATAACACTAAAAATGACAGCTTGTGGTTTCTAATTTTATTTATGTGTAAAGATGGATGAATTAGCTGTTATTCACTATAATATTTCATGGCTAGTTTCGTACTTTTTTTTAAGGGAAGCCGCTATGTCAAAATGTTGTTTAGCTTTAAAAAATGTGATTAGATGTTTCAAATCAACATTAAAATTTATATTCAATTTTTGAAAGCATAAAAAATTGGAATTTAAGATATATCACATAAGAAGATTCTGTTAATCTATCTTATTTCTAAAAAAGATGTCATTCTATCATTCCATATAATATTCGATCTAAGTAGTCTTCTTATCAACATTTTTTTTCATCTCTATTTATACTATAGATTAAAGATAAAATTATATCCAACAATCGAATTTCTTTTTTGTGATCACAAAATCCTCAATTTAAAAAAAATAAATAAATAGAAATCCTGCAACCAAATCGGTCTGTTATACCTCTCCTCTGAAAACTCTGGACATGTTCTTTCTACAAATAAAAGTTCATAGTATGCTGCTTTCAGAATTGAATTCATAATTATTTTAAATTCAGGTGGTTTAAAAAGAAAGATGGATGGGGTCTGCACTCATTCAAATTTTAAAACAATAATAAATCAATTCTTGAAATATCACTATAAAAAAAAATTACAAGTTCACTTCATTAAATCAAATATTTAGATTTTTTTTTCAAAATCGTTTGAAATTGATTTAATACATTCAACTTCATTACATATTAATATACTTATCACTTTTATATTGTTTTGATTGAATTTTAATTTTTTTCTGATATGTGAGTTCTATTAGCATTTTAGTTTTATTCATTTATACCCTATGGATTAACTGGCAATGTCTCATCACGGGCTCTACTGTAGTTATGAAGTTAAATAATTACTATTTCATTAAAAAATTAGAAATAAAAACACAATGGTTCTTAACCCATATGTAATATTTATAATTACTTCAAAGAAACATCTCATCTTATTTTTTTAATATTAGAATAAAATGAAAAATTTAGCCAACCAGATTCAAAATGTATCTAGTCTCTCAGTTTTAACACCGAGGCCTAAAAATTTTTTATTAATTTTAAACCATTTCAAGATGGCAGCAAAAAACACATTTAGGACACTAATATTTATTTATACTTGTAGTATGTTAAAAATATACCAACAATATACTCAAAAATTTAAACTCCATCTTTGTGGAAATTGTTCCACGTACGATTTATAATGTATTTTCATATTTCTTCTGCACTATAAAGAGGACCAGAAGAAACAATTGGTAACTTAACTACCTCCCAGGTTCCTGCTCTAAAGACAGCAGGTAGGTAATAAAGTAGTAGCAGTACATGAAACACCTTATTGATCGAAGAAGAGTTGTTTTTCTAAGATCTGTTTGATGTTATTTGTCATATTTGCTCTTGGGAGAATAATGAAATCTATTCCAGAAAATATTCAAAAATGGATAAAGACAGGAAGGGTGGGGATATTATGGTTTAATAAAGTTAAGCTTTCATTAGAAAAATTTATATAAATAAATATACATATAAAATACATAAAATAGATGAAACTAATTTTTATGAATGTGATCACAACTTAATATTTCATGTATTAACTATAATATAAAATTATACATAAATAAAACAAACTTTTTCATACTAATTTACATTATGGAGGTAAGCCATTATAAAACTTATTTATTTACACCTTTTTGAAGGAAATTTTCTCAACAAGCATGTACCTTTGGAATCAAGAAGTCTATTCACAAATGATGATAGAATTTTTGAGAATAACAATCCATGTTTTCTTAATAAAAACTTTACAAACCAGTCTATACAATATATATATTTACAATAAGGCAAAATCAGAATTAGGTTTGCGTGTAAAATAGATGGACTGGACCAAAGAAGATTGGTAGACACCTCAGAACTTGGGAAGAGGGATGTACACTCCTCTACCACCTCTATTACTGCTACCAACAGTTTTCTTCTTCGGTGATGCCTTTTTCTTAGCTCTGGGTTTCACAACATAAAAATGTATCAAAATACAAATAAAATAATAATAATAATAGAAAAATATGTAAAAACAAAATTACCCTTTAAAATTTCGACGAGTAACACTTCTGAAAAAAAACAAAAAGATTGTTGAAAAGTAAATAATAAAATATATTATTCTATCACTAACCACTTATTTATAAACAGAACATACCTAGCTGAAGAGGCAGTGGAAGTACTCCTGGAGTAAAAATATAATAAAAATTTTATTTAGTCTTAATAGTTATCATACAATATTAATAACTCAATATTTTATAAAATAATTCTTAATAATCTATAAGTAACAATACCTTCCCCTAGCCCTTTTGGTTCGTCCTCGACCTCTGAATCTTCCTTTCCTTTTGGTTCCAATTTGGACAGAAACAGGACATTCGAAATATGGGGAGCTTTCCCACGATTCTCCTGATGGACCTGGTTCTTCTGCTGTTTTTTTACTTGCTCTTTCACACAACAAAACTAGTAAAAAAAAAAAAATTAAAATTAATTCTACGAGAATAAATTTGAAATATACGCTATTAATATCTTATTAAGGTATCCCATGAAATTTGCAATAAAACAAAAAAACATTAGTACAAATAAAAGGGTTAAATAGGATGACGTAAGCCGTAAACCTGAAATACTAAACAGCTTATATCTTAGAACATCAATCATGTCACCTAAGTTTCAATCGGAAAACATATCAGCAGTTAACAGTTCATACCATCATTATTTTAATAATTTTGTTATAACCAGTCTCATATGAGAGTAACATATGTAAGCAATGAATAATAAGCTGAGATTCATAAAATGAGAAATATAAAATTTTATATAATAATTAAAATGTTCATCCTTAATCCTGAATATTGTCCTTATCAGGAATGTTATTTCCAATCAGTTACATATAAAAAATAAAAACTAGCCAAACAAAAAGTATATAAAAATTTGTTCTGACACTCAGAGCCAGTTGCTGAGTCAGGAGCTAACCTTGCATCTAGGACAAAGTTGATCCTAATCAGTCATGTACTGAACTGCTCTTAAAAGAGTTAGCCCTAGAATTACACTAATACAGAACTAATTAACCCCAAGGCTAAATGGAAACTAGAAATACAAATTTTCAATTTCAGAATTGATAAATCCTGAAGTAGATTGTTAGGCTAAATTCCAGACAACATAAATCCTCGACTTAGCAGCCAGCCCTTAATTTGCCTACACTGTATTTGAGTAACATATCTTACCATCTCGAGCAAAAGAATATTCTGAAATAATTTCCAAGAGCTGGTTTCCATATTTATCAAAATTTGCTTTTGTTACTCCAACAACTGTAAGCATTTCTTCTTCAGTCTCAGGTAATGATTGTGACATAGCTTTCAATGCCTGCAAATAAGTTTTAATGAAATATTTCACAAGCCCTATTAACAAGTTAGAATTTTTTTTTTTTACAATTTGTAAGAAGTACAAAAATAAAATATATTAAAATCATAAATTGTGTCATAAATTACAGTTTGTGTCATAATGTTGTGATGTTGTAAATCTGGTGTATGTTACTTTAATTGTTGGTAGTAATACAACCTTTTGTAAAATAAATTCCGTGACAATTTGGTTTTAGATGCAGTTAAATTAAACTTATATAGTCTTAAATCTTAGATTATGTGGATTTTTGGTATTTATTAGGTTTAGATATAGTAGGAAACATTTAGTACCACAGGTCCACCAGGCGAAAATTCCAAACTTGTATGTAGAGTCAAAATTGTTTTGTATTATTTCTGTAAATTAAGGTTAAAAAAAAATACTATATTAGCATAGTAAATTGTGTCATAAATCTTTAACTTCTGGTGAACATCACTTTCATTATTGGCAGTCCTAGGACGCCCAAGCTCCCTGTGGGGAAACCTCTAGATTTTCTCATAGATTTATTACGTTTAGAAGTTATCAAATAAATAAAAAATATAAGGAAGTTCCAATGGGCTAGGTTTGAAAACTATCGTAAAGGTGCACAGTGGTACCAAAAAACTACTTATAACTAAAGCCAAATGGCCACGTGACCAGGAACGAAAGCATTATCGTAATATTTGGAAAGATGCTGGGATGGCTAGGGAACAGAAAAATATGTGAAAACACTAAATTGTTAAGTTATTCTTAACCTAAATCAAATAATTACAAAGAATTTTTATTAATCTTATGGGGAGTGGGTTAGCTTTATGATTAATGACTCTTGTGGTCCAGCTGATAGAGAATTCATTTTCTGTTTTATCAGCCTTACATCAATTCAGTTTCATCAACCTTAGGGTCGGGAAATCCTCTATGGATGCACCAGCTTTTAGAGTGTACCTGATTCTTCAATGGATAAGAGTGTAGCAGACCTGGAGGATTTAGTGTGTTGTTTCCCAGATAACCTCTTTACATAATCATTGATCAAGGAAAAGTACTTGCATATCAAGTACAGAGCCCAAACTCTTCATGGATTTTACCGAGAGAGGCCTCTGGTTTGGATCTCGTGGAACAATACCAGATAGAACAAGGAGCTTCTTAGAAGGCCTAGGTGTTAGCATTGGGGATATTGCGATCTTGGCGGAAAATATTATTTTGGACTCCCTGGGGATCATACACCATCACCTGCATGGGAATTAGCTCGGAGATTATTCTTTATTTTATCTATTTATTTATTTTAATATGTTGACCTCTCTATTTGTGTGTTTTAACATATTTATTCATTAAATTATTTTATTTTATTGATACTATTTTTTTTGTGTGTTTTTTTAAAACTTATTTATCCATTCAAGTGTTTCCTGTAACCGGTTTTTTTTATTATATTTTCTTTTTAATCTATGTGTTAGTCTTATTCTCGTAAAATGTATCTATTTGTTTGTTCTTGGTAGACTGATCTACTGCTGTGACTATGAATGATGGTCTGATCTCACATTACCGTCTAATATTGAATTTGTTTAGCGGGTCACTGAAGAGTATCTAGGAGGGTGAATTTGTTGATCGGGTGAATTGAATAATTGTGAAAGGGTGAAATTGGAGGAGCAGAAATGAGAAAGAAAAATAGGAATGAATGAAACATTTGTATTTGTTGTACAGACCGAAATGGATTGTAAAAGGAAACTGTAGGGGTGAAAAAAATTGTTTATTATATCCTATTATTGTATCTCTTTTTTTCCTGATTATACCATGCATGTGTAATTTATATATGTCGGATTACGGATTGATAAGTATGCTGTGTGAGATAGCAACCTAATGTATTTAGGCAGCATAGATAAATAAAGTATTTCTCTCTCTCTCTCTCTCTTATTATAATAATAATGTGAAATGCAATAATCCATGAAGGGTTAGGGGTTCAGTACTTAGTAAGGAAATACTGTTTTTAGAAAAAAATTTATACAAGGTGATTTTTTCAAGAAATGGCTTAACTGCCAGATTTTTTCCCAATTAAGGGTACCTTATGAGGCTGGTGTCAATTACTTACTTATGAGGCTGGATGGGCCCCAGGAGGGCTCTAGAACACACAGGGTTGGCTTAAGGCTCCAGTAACAGAATAAATAATTACCTGCCACAACCAGATTCGACCCAGAGTCCTTGGAGTTAGTAACACAATGCCTTACCACTGTGCTACCGTGCTCCCTACTCATTATCATTATATATACTACATGATGTGATCATAAAAAAATAGAAGTAATAACTGAATCAAAGGACCAAGAGACATCCTGGGAACAAATATTTTTTTAGGAGTTTAGAGTTCTTTGTACTTGTCATTTTACCACAAAATGTTTACTATAGATTGATCTGAATAAATTTAACATAGAAAATTATTAGTTAACTAATAACATGAGATACAAGAAAGCCCGAGTTCCATTGGCCCTTATTAACAATAATGACTTTTGCCTACCTCTGATGTCATAACAGAATTAGTAGAAACATGCAACTGTAGTGCTATCTCCCTGACTTTTTCTCTTAGAGCAGCATAGCACGCATCTTGTATCTTTTTAATTTCCTCATTTTCAGTCTCAGTATCCTTTGTGGCACTTGTTGAAGCTACAGCCCCTTTACCCTTTCCATTGCCACTATCTTTCTTCATAGCCAGTTCTACCTGTAAATTGAATAAAAGTTTTATAACTAAGCTATTATTTCCATGCCTGTTATTATATACCTAGAAAACCTCTAATCTTTGAATAGCAGTGATCAACTCCTCACTAATTACATTTCCCTTGTTAATTCTTTCACTGGTACAATAGCCAATGCTGCTCATTATAACTAAAGCATAATTAAGTCTATCATCACTATATAATGAGAACTGATTGTAGCAAGCAAGAATTACATTTTTTGGTAATATTATAAAACAAGTATAAACACAATAACTAGAAAACAGGCGGGAGTGAAAAAAAGATTTACAGACCAAAAAATTAGTAATCAGTATATCACAACACCAATACATTTATAAATGTATTAGTTTTGCGATAATTATTATATATAGAAATTATTAATAAATGCTATGGTGACAAACAAGTTGATTTTAACTGTGTTAAATTAACTTGAGCATAATAGTCTGTAAATTTTAAAAGATCAAAGTGAGGCTTTGATACTAACATTTAAGATTGTCCTTAATGGCCGAAACATTGGACAAGCAATATGTTTCAATAAAGAAGGTTGAAATTATTTGGAAAATAGTCTATATAATCGATTAAAATACAGAGTAGTCCAGAAAAATAGCAATTAATTCATGATTTATAATGAAATTTTAGGCAGAAAGAAAGGTAAACAATTTTTTTTTAACTTATGAAATAAAGGATTAATTATAGTGAATGATAACAAAAACAGTATACATTAAAAAATCAAAGAACACAATAACTGATGAAAGGAATGAGTTTGATTTAGTAACATTCAAAGAAGACATACCTTAGCTTTACCTTGTAACAGCAGATCAGCCCTGGGCCCAACCTTCACATAGGAATTTACAATCCCATCCTTTGATGCAACATGAATTTCACCCAGGTAGCCGTCCAGGGTTAGCTTATGTATCAAGCTCTCGCTGTCAACTCTGTTCCATGATTTACCAACACCATGAAGTCGTAATTTGTTGTGACCTATTCAATTGACAATCAGTTTGATTTCTAACAAGTTTCAATGAGTATTCCAGAGATTAGATATAATATTATTAAGAATTTTATACATCTATAAAAAAAAAAATTAATAGATCGATCAAAACATCTTTCAGTTACTAGAATCCCTCCCCAACATACCCAAAAGGGGTAAGTAAGATTGATTTATCTTAACTGTAATTTCAGAAAGCTGATAAGCAACATGAGACAAGTTCAAGGTATTATACAGTGCTCAACACTCTCGGCCAAAAAGAAGGGACCATATTCACCCCTAAAGTATTTTAAGTCAGCCAATGAGAAACTCTTAAACCAAATTTCAAAAAATTAGATTAGTCATTAGAAAATTAGGATATAAACTTTTGCAAAATTGTACCTACAGGTTGTAATAATTAATGCTAGAAGGATATTCTAAATGAAACTACTAACCACACTGGATTACTTTTTTAGAAGCACTTCCTTTAAAAATATCTATGATATGAAGGTATGTAAAATTGGTAGCCCATGAACTGTTTCTAACATCACCACAGATCTCTTTAATACCAGATACAATTTCTTTAGCAATGGAGGTTACATCTTCCACACTGTATTCATCCTAAAAATCAAATAAATACTGCAAATGAATCATTGAATCATAAGTATAACAAAATAATTTAACAATATTATTTATTGCTTAAATTATATAATTTCAGCAAAACATAAATTATAAATTATATAGTTTCAGGAAAATATAATATTGTTAAATTGGTTTTTTAATGTAAAAATTACTATTGTTGTACTATTGTTGTTATTATCGTATAAATCAATTATTACTCTTACTGCTGAAGTGTCTTAATAAGACAAGAGTAAATATTTTTAGGTCATACTTCAACACAAATAGCTAAGCCTCATAAATAAGGAGATATAAGTCCATAAATAAATATCCTACCTTGCTAAGACAATTGTCACAAGCTGTACTTGGACGTGACCTACATTGATCCCTACTGAACTTTTCACCAAAATATGTAAGCTGCATCACTCTTCTGCACTCTGTTCTGTTTTCACAGAACCTGACCATTTTCCACAAATTTTCTAAATGTGTTTTCTTTGATGCTTCAGTTCCATCACGGTCCACTAAAATTTCATTCTTTGTTAACTTATAATTCATCATTGGTATAAACAGATAGTAAAAAAATTAAAAATTATTCATTAAATTGCTGAATAGAAGCACAATAATAGTTACTTTCAATAATCTTCCTAATACGGTGCATGTCCTTATAACTATAATAAAGTAGACAATTTGCTCGCTCTCCGTCCCGACCAGCTCTTCCAGCTTCTTGATAATAACCTTCTAATGATTTTGGTAAAGAATAGTGAATGACATAACGCACATCTGGCTTATCGATTCCCATTCCAAATGCTATAGTAGCACATACCACCTGTTTAAAAATCAAAAATGCAATTAAATAAAATTGATATGACCGAATATTAAAATAGTATTAGACATAATTAACTATTTTTCAGCCTAATCCTAATGTTGAGTTATAAAAATAGAACTTAAATTTTATTCTGGCTTTTTATGTTAATCAAACATTTTCGTTTTATAATAAGAATAATATTATTGAATTATAAGAAAACTCAATTTTATCTGTTAATCATGAATACCTCTCCAAAAGGTATGAAGGGATTTTGACTTAGGGACCTCTCCAACTAAGACCTTCAGCCCATCGAGTCACATCATCTAATCCCTTTATCAAACATTAATATTCAGCCAGCTAGAAGGATTGGACATGACTGGACTGAAAGACAGATTTGGTCAGAGAAAACCCTTAAACAACAATCAAGAACAGACTCCACACCCTACTATCCTTTAGGTACGAAAACAGCCCGCTTCAACCTTCTTAACAATAATCTACACTTAATAGCAATATTCAATTAATCTACAAAAAGAAACCAAATTGTTTCTTGTTAATGAATTAATAAAAATAAAATAAGAATAGTCTATTTATCAATTGAAATTATGAAGGATATACATCATTAGTCACTGTACAACTTGATGGAGTATTGGAACAACTAATTTTAATCCCTTGTGTCATTTTAATGTTTATACTACTAATTGTATACTTGTACTCTACTGTCATGTACATGTTGCTATCAAAGAATAAAGTTGTTTTTGTTTAATTTGTTTTGCATTATACCTAAATGATGTTCTGCTCCAATTATGTCCAAACTCCTCTTACAAATATAGAGTAATATATCATAAGTTTACTGAAATTAAGACAAAACTACATATAATACATAAAATATTATAACTTTCTGTTAGCTTGTTATACAAAACAACTGTCAACTATGTGTGTTAAAAAGAAAAATTTCCTAAAGTGTCATTTTAAGTAGTTGGACATAAAACAATATATATTGAATTGTGAAGAAGATGGTCAGAGTTGCTATCAAAGAGAAACAGAAATAGTTTAAAACTATTTATTTTCCTATACCGAAACCCTAACCATCTCCTTCATAATTTGAAATTATACAGTCAATTATTTATATATATTTAATTTTTAATGCAAGATCTTTTTTCATACTTACCACCAATATTACGAGGGAGTTAAATAACTGTGGTCTTTATTTATTGTAATGATAAATTAATTGTTATGTAACCTTAATAATTTATATCCAAATATTTGATACCTACAGCTATATACAATATTGTAACTTGAACAAAACACTTTTTAATGGTTAATAGGTTCTTAAACATTTAATGTCCAATCTGTATCAAAGCCTTCATTAGTTAATGAAACCAACTGTCATTGACTACATTATATCAACATAAAGCCCACATTACACGACTAATATTATTGAGTATGGTACATGTAGGTGTAGCCCACGAGTTAGTATTATTGCTACTATAAATCTCTAAAATAGTAGACATACAGACAGAATTTGATATTGACAATGTACAACGTCCTCAAGTAAAAAAGTATATAGATACTAATGCAGGATCATCCTTGTCATTTAAAGTGGTTATGAATAAAATATTTTTTTCAGTATTTTGAGCTCAAATTCCTGGAAAATAATTACGAGACATTACTGAGTAACTTAAGACATAAAACTTAATAGATTGTTTAGTTAGCATATATTGTCGCCCATAAAATGAGGAGGTTATGGTTAAACATTACTCTTTTAGCTTTGCCTTAGTTGGGTAAAAAAGAAAATAATTAAATGAGGGAACAAAATAAATAAATATGAAAAATACCTGTATTTTGTCAGTAATCCACTTTGTTTGTACAGTGCAACGCTGATCGTCGGTAAGTCCTGCGTGGTAGGCTGCAGCTTTGATCTGATTTAGTTTTAGGTTATGAGCGAGTGAATCGCAGTCATTTCGAGAGAGGCAATATATTATACCACAATCTTTAGCGAATCTAATTCAAATATAAATTAATGCATTTTTTTCGGCTTATATATTAATAAAATAATAGTATATTTAAAAAGTTTACCTTGTTTTAAGAAGACCTAAGACTTCTAAAAGAGCAGCTTTACCAGTCAAGTTTCGCACCTCATATTTTAAATTAGGTCGGTCAAAACTAGATAAAAACCTGTGAAGGTAAATAAAAAAAAAATGACTATAAATTATTATTATATAAATTTTATTTTAAAAAACAACTGAAAATTGGCAGAAGGTAATGTTTGAATAAATGAATTGGTAATAATTAAATTTTAAATATCATCGTAGGGAAACTAGTGATTATAATGCCAAATTAAAATCAAATCAGACCAGTATTCTCTGAGAAAAGCCACGGATGGCGGACTGATAAAATTTGTTTTTTATTCCATTTTCGGATTTTATGTATCCTGAATCATACAACCTCAAATTTTAAAGATAGTGGAAGTTTAAAGTTTAAATGACTGAATGTATCTGTTTTGTCAATACTTCTAAATAAAGTTAGTAGCAAGAGCTTCTAAGAAAATCAATAAACAAAGATAACTATTACAACAAAGATTCATGGAAATAGGAGCATTATTTAAACTACAAAGGAAAATTTTTAGAATGAATGATTAACACTTAATTATGTATATACATTAAAAAAAATAAGTTTGTATACTTTTTATTCATTTTAATAAAAAATATAATGTTAATTTACTTAATATTTTAACAGAATCAATTTTTAATTCAATAACTACATACATTGTAGCACAGTACGACAAAGAAAGTTTGTAAACCAGTTTCTTTCATTTATAATTGTATGGAAATGGACACAGAGAGCAACTAGTATCTGTGATATAGTAAAATTTTCGGTACAAGTGAACCCTGATAATGGAAGAGTACACTGAAACGTCAGTACGTATGGGGTTAATTTAACAAAAAAATCTAATGAAAAAGAGGTATCACTCATGCTTTGTAATGTAAAAACTCAGATATACCACTTGGGCTCTTTCAAGGAAAGTTGATGAAGAATGTCTTTTCTAACCCGAGGGGTGGCGGTAGCTGTGAGAGCCATTATAGGAACTTTGGGATATTTGGTCCTCAGCAGTGAAAGCCGTTTATAATCAGGTCTAAAAACAGAAATAAAAAAATAGAATCTGTAATAAAAATTAATTCATCTAATCAACATATCCTGTTTATATATCAATTTAGAACAAGTAGATAAAGAAATTTGAAATAAATATTACCTGAAATCGTGGCCCCATTGGGAAACACAGTGTGCTTCATCAATAACAAATCTAGAAAGAAGTCCATTATTGTACATGGTCTCGAAAACACTGTTCAATCTTTCACTATTTGATATCTTCTCTGGAGTAACAAAAAGTAGCTTAATATCTAAATGTGAAGAGAAAAATAATTTAACAAACTGAGAACACAGTGCAGAAATACTGAAATAAAATGTCAAAACTGAATACCTGTCTGATTTTTGTTAACAGATAAATGGTGATATATTCGATTAGCTTCAGTAAGACTTGCTTCACTTGTAAGACAAGCTGCATTAATCTGGAAATTTATGAAAACGATCATTCAAAATTAATCACTATTTACTAAAGAAGTTTTTATGAACTTAAAGAAGCTGACATGAAATAAGGCAGGAGGCTATTTTCGCAATGTGGCCACTCTTAGTACCCGAATAATGAAGAATGGATTGGTTCAGTCTTCAGACCACCAGTAGTTGGCAACCTCCACCAACCCTTGTTGCCAAGTACTCCCATTACTAGCCAAATTAATATTATTTTATTTTATTGTATATTACATCCTGTTGTATCATACAATGTAATAGGGACAATGAAGATTGTAAAAGGGATCAGAGAGCACATTCACACTGTATTTACAGAAATATAAATTATATGATAAAATTAATAAGTTTAATAAATGAAAAGTTTAAATCATTTAGTAACAATAAAACAAATAAAAATTAATTATTTTAACATCTTAATTAATTGATAATATAAATTTCATTGATACAGTTTAAGAATAATGAAGACATTAAAATAACATTTATTTTATTGTGATCAACTATGAAACAATAGGTAAAGAATTTCAATCTGTCAGAGAATGGTGAATTAGTATGAAGACCGATGGTTGGCAACACTGCTATTTCTCAGACTTGCTCCATTTTGAGATGGCTTTTATAGTCAAAAAATTTAACTAACTTGTATTTTTATATAATAAAAAATAAAATAGCAAATAATCTAAGGTAACAAACAGTTCCTCAATAGGCTTGTTTTTTAGTTAACATTTACCAGATATTATAATCAACATATGAAAAATGTATCATTTAGTAACAATAAAACAATATATATTCATCAAAAAGGAGTATATTACATCAAGAGATTTCAATTTTTCAGTTTGATCGAAAATGAGTGACTTGAGAGGAGATATGACAATGGTAGTGCCTTTACTTAATACTGCAGGCAGTTGATAACAAAGTGATTTTCCTCCACCAGTCGGCATCAGTACAAAGCAGTCATAGTTTAGCATGGCAGCATTGATGGCTTCCATCTGGTTAGGCCGAAATTTATGAAGTCCAAATTTTGTTCGGAATACCTAGGAACACAGAAATAAAAAAAAGTTAGTTAATCTATTTTGAATTTTTTCTCATATAGTGACCCAACCTATGAGGATTTCATTTCATAATTTATTGATATCAATAATTAATTACATTAATAAACCAAATTCATTAAAATTATAATAATACAATTAATCTTATAATAATACCTTCATCATTTCTGCTGAATGAGGATAATTAGTTGAGGTGAATTCTTTAGTGCTACTAACATTAACATTCCCAAAGTTGGAAGATGTAGGCTCAAAATCCTTGGGACTTTCTTCATAACCTATAACAATGAACATTTCTTATTAGATTAAAATAAAAATGTATACTGAAAGAATTGGATATCAACCAAACAAACGCAATTCAGTTTAAAAAGATTCCAACTGTAATGTTTTCATTACAATCTGTCTAAAATCAATACAATCTATCTAAAATCAATACAAGCAGTCTCAAAAACCCTAGATCAAAATATCGACTTAGAAGGCTTCATACTTATACTGACATTATACAGATATAAGATTATAGGAGGTTAATAATGAAAATTTGCAAAATATAAGAATTAACATAAATTACAATTAACAAATAATATACTTACCCATAGAAGTTCGGGAGATGTTTAATGGTTTGACAGGCTTAGAAAACACAGGAGTATATAGACCACTTTGCTCAGTATCAGTAATAGTAGATGACTTAGGTGTAGCAGTCATCAAACTTTCTGATAAGTTATTTTTAAGACTGCTATTATTATTTCTTACAGCACTTAAACCAAATGTGTTTTTAGGAACATAAGTTTCATTGTTTTCTTTAATGGAATGATCTGTATTAAAACTACATACATCTAAAGTTTTATCAGAACTATTAATACCTGATCGCACAAAAGAATTTTCATTAGTGGACGGATATGGTTTATTTACAGATGGACTCAAATCATTAAAAACAGATGAATTTAAGGTCTTTAGTAACATTGAAGGTTGTTTTAATTTAAATCCAGAACTAGATGGTGATTTTGTTTGTTTAAAATTATTCTCAGAAGTTAAGGCCTTTAGTCTATCATCAGAAACACTGTTAGTCATTAGATCACCACAACTTTGATTGATTAAACTTGAAGATGACTGACTGAAGATTTCCGAAGTTTGTCCACTATAAGACAACTCCAAGGTACTGATGTCAGCAGGCTCGTTCGGTGTACTTAAAGAAGCAATATTGCTCTTCTTTAAAGAAAAATTTGAATCAAGTGTTTTAGTTGAAACACTAGAGTCCCTTGTTTTAATGCTATTGCTGCCACTAAAACGGTGTGATGGAGGAGTTTCATTCATAGTATTTTTATCTAAATAATTTACTGAACTTTTCTTAAAATCAAATAAGGATTCACTTTCAACTGATGTGTTCAAATCACTAGAGCTACCCATAACGGAATCTTTCTGAGTTTTGATTTTGTTTTTTAAAAGTAATCTAGTTCGTTTCATTTTAGCTTTCATCATTTGTCGAAATACTTGAAGCTTCTTTAAAAGTGTGCTATCCCCTTTTAAACTAGGGATTAATTCAGATACAAACGATGGGAGATTAACAAGAGTAGAGAAAGCTTTATCCATTATTTCATATTCGCAATCCTCAAGGTCCTTATAAATATCACGTAGATCTTTTTCATTGGCCTGTAACAAATACATAAAATAATCTTTGCTCTACCAAATTTTGAACAGAAATATGGTAATTTTCACTAAAAAATTTTTATAATCAGTATAGTTAGAAATCTTGACAATATCCTTAAAATCTTAACATTTAATAAAAAATAAATAAAATTCATTAAATATAATTGATCTAGATATAACAACAGAAAAAGTTGCATTTAAAAGTTGAAAAAGTTAATTTAAAGTTTTAAAATTTATTTCTAATAAAAACTCAGATGAGGAACAATACAAGATTATTTAGCATAAGGTGATAAACATTAACAGTTATTTTATAAAATATTACTACACTTAAGCTATGACAGTTCGTAAATCCAGAAAAATCTATAATAGGATTTTCATACTTAGAAAATACAAAAATAAACCCATAATTCTGGGAATATCTCATTTTAAACATTGTTTTGTAGAATTATTTCTGATATCTAGAATTCTTTTTTGAGTTATCTATTTAATAATACATTAATTTTTATTTGTTCAAAATTGTATAAAGTTCTTTTCAAAACTTACGAGGATTGATCAATATTAAACGATATAATATCCTTTAAAATATATACATACATCAAAGGAAAATAAAACAGATAGAACTACAATAAGAAATTACATTAGCAGGAAGTTTACTCAAGACTGCTGGATGAGAAGACATACTCTCCAACCAAGTAGCCATGCATTCATCTGAAAGATCAAAACGTTTAATGACAATTCTATACAAATAAATAGGGAAGAATAAAAAAAATAATAATAATAATAATTTAACTTTGTAAATGAATGTAATCATTTGTTAAGCGTTATTAATTTTCTGTTTTTATTCTATTTGTCATTAATCCAGCAGAATAATTTTTATTAATCATAATACATTACTGTATCAGTTATTATTGTTTAATTCATCAATTTATATCTCACTATTGTCTTATAACTCTATTCAAATTTACATAATTTTTTATGTCATCTATGACTCCTAAAATAGTTTAATATCAATTTGTATCTTGTATATTAAGCCCTAATAAAGACATGCTGTAGGGATCAAATCATGACTTTCAATAAACGTCTTTTTATTATTTTATCCATCTTATCTTCAATAGAAAAATTGTTCTACTTCAGATTAATAAAAAAATAAATAACATCTAATAATACAACTGGAAATCTAATCCATTAGACAAAATAACAAGGTCTTCAGATTAATAAAAAAAAATGTACCTATAAACATATATATATTTAAATATTTGATTGAATATTCAAATACAAACATACTCTGCTTAAATTACCTTCAGATTCCTCCTGATCAGCCATATGTTCCTTTGATATTTCAACAGCAGTTTTAGCACTAATACTTCTAGAATGCTTTTGAACATTTTTTTTCATACTATTTTCAACAGTACCTTTTTCTTCATTCTCAACTGTTTTTGAAACACAGCTAGTTCCAACATTTTGGATTTTTTTTGGAGATTTAGTAACAATCTTTTTTTTGGGAGATTCAGTAATGATCTTCCTAATGACCTCATTTTGAGGAGTTACAAATGTCCCAGGCTTGGAAGAAGAATCAGATGAAATTAGACAACTCGGCTTTTTCAATACAAATGTTCTTTTTACTTCCTTCTTAGGCGAAACACTTTCATCATGAGAACTCTCATCACTTGAAATTATTACAGTTCTCTTCCTTTTTACTATTTTATTATTTAATGAATCCAATGAAGAAACATTATGAAATTTTTTCCCTGCCTCATCCGGTGTTTCCACAGTAGAAGATATATTAATAACATCTAACCTAGACCTCTCCAAATCTATACTACGGCTCAAATCCGACTTCTCTGGAGAGCTACTAGGAGATGAGTCAACAATGGTCACATCTTGTGAGGTTTTCTAAAAATTAAAACATAATTAATAAAATATGATGGTTGAGTACCAATATAAAGCAAAGATAACTAAAATAAATTACACTAGGTGATTCTTGAGAAGAATAAATTATTTCATCGTCTGCTTCATTTTGACCTAAATAAATAACAGATTGATAAAAAATTTGAATAATATGTTAAGATTTCATTTTAATTAAGTAACATATTTCTTCTACTTTTACAATCTCAAATATGGTCAACACAAATTAGTTTATTTTTATATATTTTAATTTTTATGCAGAACAATATGTTTTTTTTTCTTTTATAACAATGTAAATCCCTTAAATAGTGTAAATGAAGAGTAGGTAGGTAAAATAGAGTAGAGGACATTTGTAGACGAGGGAGTTGAGGTGACACCTTAGCAATTTCAAGTTTACAGTATTGCCTGTTCAGTCTCAGTCTGGAGGGGTTGGTTTAATTTTATGGCAGCCCCAAGGAATGAAGACTGAACCCCTCCCCCACCCTGGTTAGAATAAGATTAATATCTATGGATAACCTCTCCTCCTCCAGAAATTACCAGATAAGGGTAATAGAAAAAATGTAAAATAATATATTCACTGGTCATTTTACTCACGTGTTTGACATTAAACCATAAGGAAAAAAAACAAACTAATTTTAATCAAAATGATTTTCACAGCCAACAAAGATGTTTTTCAGTAAAAAAATCTTTTTCCAGAAACTGTCTAGAGGACTATTTGCAACTTATAGCACAGAATGTTAAAAATTAATTTTAATTACACTTCACTTTACATAGAAACATATTCCTGGCGGTTCTAAAACTCTTTACTAATTAGGTAATTAATTTAATAAAATAATCAATTAGGTAATTTTGTTTTATTTTTTCGCCTTTATCTCCTAAATGGAGCATCCTAGTGAAACAGTTATTAAACAGCAAAAATTTTTCTCAAATGAATATCATAATATATTAATTTGTATAAGTAGTATATAGGAAACCATAAGCCATCATAAACAAAAAAAAACAAATTAGGGAACATTAAATAACACATCATAGCTAAGATATAGTTTACAAAATTAACACAGCCTATGGCTATCGAAATGAGCATAAGATAATACAGTGGCAAAATGATGTTAAATTAAAAAAGTTTAAACCAAACTTGATCATTTTCATAGTGAAGTGTTGATTATATTACATGGTTTAATTGCTGTCGCACTGTTGCAAAGCTATTTCATCTCAATAAAGACACACAAGACCACTGTATATCTGGTAAAATAATTGTATTTAAATTGTTTTGTTGATTAAGTATTTAAATTGTTTTGATTTTTAGTTTTTTATTAGAACTTTTCAAGGACAATTATACTTATGTAAGGAAGATTAAAATTGCAAAAAACTGTAAGTAAAATATTAAACTGTAAAAGTTGAATATGTGGGGTATAACTTGCTTTGATATCAATGTTCTTGTATCATTTTTAGAAAGACATGAACTTTAAATAGGATGGGATGTCATTAAGAAACAGCTATAAAGTGTAATCCAAATTAACAAAAACCAAAGAGTGCTTTGAAATCACCTTCATTTGAGTTCTCTTTTCCAGACTCATTACTGCTAGGGTTGGTAACATTAATACCAGAGGTCTCCGCTACATCATTTCTAACATTTAAACAGTCTTGTAAGTATTAGGAAAAATTAAAGACCATGGTACAGCAACATATTAGAAAAATACTTACGACGGAGTGTTCGTAAGCTGACGACTAAATAATTCAGTAATAGTCCCCTGTTTTGACTTTAGTTTAGTTGTACTCAATGAACTACGCAACGAATTTTTCGAACTTGTTTGAGACATAAAACTCATTATGATAGTATATCATGTCGGTCTAACTTGAACCTCCTTAATTCTTACAATATTTGCCTATCAAATATATAACCATGAAATAAACTCCACACTTTCATAGAAGTATTACCTTAGCGGGAAATCATTTGAACGACCAACGAGCTTACATTTGTTAGTATATTAATAAATCTAACTACAATACGGTGGTCAGCGAGAGGAGTTATGATCTATAACTCTGATATACTCGTGTAAGAGACAGATGCTAGTTATAATTAAATTGGATGTGACTGTAAGCCCTAAAACCAAATTTACCAATCATACCTCGCTAGAACCTCATTTTTCTCCTTCATAAAATTATAATACTTCGCATAAACCTTATATTCAATATTGGAATTATTTTACTAAATTTCTTTTCATAGATGCAATAAATACAGACTTCAAAACAGCCAACATGGTAAGAGTGCATAGAAACATTCTAACAAAATTTGTTCTTCTGAACGACCGCGTCCCTTTAGAACCAGTTAGTTAAGCCTTGTCCTCCAAGTTTTTATAGGATTTGTTTCTAACCCTCATAGCCTCAGGGCCTTCGATCATTTCCCATTCTAAAAAACTCAACAATTCCATTTCAGCAAGCATTCAGTAAACACATTAATAATCTATCTTTCACCAACAATGCTATTTCTTAACAGGGCCGACGTTAGAGAATTATGCTGGTGCGACTTTAAAGAAAAATAAGGCTTAAATATAAAAATTTTAAAGAAAGATTGGAAAACAGACATACGCGTAACTTTGCTATCTTGTTCACTTTCCGTTATCTATTATGATTTGATTTTGGCAGTAGAATATCGAGGAAGAAGGAAGGGGGTTTAATCAGGTAATTGGTACCCGGCTTCTGAGACATCAGATTCACCACCCTCTTTACAATTGTCCTCATATTCTTATAAAGGTAATAATCTATCTTTTTTCATTATTTTGCCTGAAAGATTAAATTTCCTTTGTTGCTTTTAGAAACGCAACTCCTTTATGGTTTCAATCAAGATTCTATACCTATTCTTTTTTTCTACCATTCCTTTTTACATCCTCTATAACTTCATGATAGCCAGGTAATAATCGCATATCAAGCCCCTTATATGATCGAACATTGAAGTGTCGATTCGATATGAAAATCAATGTGATTCCTAATACCTTCACATTATGGTGAGACTTCGGGATGTCAAAAAGGAGGATGACACTCTTCCCAATTTCCCCCTATAATAAGGTCTCTATCCTTAAGGACAAATATTTCTATAGCAGAAGAAAAATGTGTATTGGAAAAAGATAGTTGACCGTATGAAGTAGAGTGTAGGAAGATAGTCCGGGTGACGGTCAATAAAAGTATAAAATAGTTTTTTCTACTGTTTTATACCTTTATTGACCGCCACCCTGACTATCTTTCTACGAAAATTTGTGTGTTTGTTTTTTCATATTTTACCGTAGTCCTTAAAAACTCTCATCTAGTCAAGTAAGATTCATGAAGCAAGATTGTTACTGAAAGGTTTTTTTTCAACGGATTAATCAAGGAAAACAAGAAGAAGAAACTATTCAAAATTGTAAACAGAGATTCACAGGAGTCCTAGGACTTATATACAGGTAGACCTGATTTGATATTTTCCGACTTATGAATTTTTCTCGTTCTCCGGTCAAAATGTACCTCCTTTACTTTCTCTATTTAACATTCTCAAAAAATATCTGTTGGAGTTTTGTTTTTCCCTTTTGAATGAATAATAATAATGGTATAAGTAAGAATTATTTTTCTAGGTCCCACCGATGGAGCTTGTTTTTAACTTTGGTAATACTTAATTCATAATTTAATAGACTGTTTTATTTATTGATTGTATAAGTTCATATGTATACCTATTTATACAGCAATGTACTTATAAATTAATATTTTTATTAAATTATATTGAAAAAATATTAAAAGTATTTCCAAAGTATTACTTTGTAATGTTTTCCAACCTGGCTTTATAGCGGGAACTTTCGACCGACAGTCGAATACTCTGTTGTTGTTTAGGTCTTTAAAGTCAGTAATAAAGTTCAGAACTTTTATTATTATTTTAAAGATCTGCTATGTCTTTAAGATATGCACACAGTGAAGGACACACCGATATCTGTTATTCTGAAGATTCCAAGTATGAAACTTGAAAAATCTATCTTTTGAAATTTCTGTTTTTTTGTTTATGAAAGTACTATTTTGATTGATCTGATTTTAGTTATATTATTACTTGTGGAAGTGAAGGAGATGTACGAATTTGGGCAGGAGTAGATGATGCTGATCAGAAGGATGTTTGTGTAGGGGATAAGGCTTGGTCAGTTTTTCAAAAGGTATGTTATTCACTAACTATCTTGCAGCTTATACTCTAATACTGAGCAAGCCGTAATATTCCAAGAGTAAATTATTCCTTTATGTATCAATTTTCTTCTTATTACTTTGTGTGTCACTTCATTTGATTATCATTGCTTATCGTTCCTTGGTTCTTATTCAGAGATTTGCTTAGTGTTGTCATTCTCTCATTTCATAATTTAATATTTATAATCTCGTTTAATTTTCAGGGGATTAATCTTTATGTGGCGACTGATACTAATATTATTCAAGCTTATACATTTCCAGACCTGGAACCTGATGGCATCATTACTAGATTCACTTCACCTGCCACTCAAATTGATGTTACCCCTGATGGAAGTAGACTGGCTGCTTCGTCGAGGTATGTAGTATTAATATCTTGAACTATTGCAACATACACTTTAATTGTGAATCTATTTCTTTTATTTTTTTTTTCAGTGACATGAATATACATGTTGTTGACTTAGCATCATTGGAATGTAAAAAGTTGACTGGGCACCGAGCTCCTGTATTAAGTGTTTCTTTGGATCCAAAACTTGAGTTTGTTGTAAGTATAATGTTTTTGGATTTTTCCTATTTTCGTAAATCATTATATATTTTATGCACAATGATTCTAAAATTATGATCTATATAATATATGAATCCGTTTATAAATTATTCTTAAAAAGTTTATGTTATTGGTAAATAGTTGACACAATATTGGAGACAATTGTTGGAGATAAAAAGTACTTAATGAAATTCTGTGATGTATTGTTTAATATATGCAGTATCCCTCTATTTTGCAAACTTCCTACTTGTCATTTAATAATAAAGAAGATATAATAAAATAAACAGAATGCTATGAAAGCTATTATAAAAAAAAATTATTTAAAAATTAAAGTTTACTGATACTAATTAGTAAAGTTGGTTCATTATCTGTTCTTAAGCCTTCTCTGCAAAATAAAGCTGGAACAGATTTTATGTTTTGGTCAAAAAGATTTTCATGGACTATGTAATTCATTCTCTAAAAATTGAGAAATATGAATTCAGCTTGCTTCAAAATTTTAAAAATGTAAGTTGTGCATTAGCATATTTAACACACACACACACATAGATAACATTATTTATATATAATGTTATCATAGGAATATAAACTATTTTGTCCCGTTCATTATTGACAATTATTAAATGAGCTACAGACACTCCCTGGGCATGAATGCCACTATCATCTCTTAGCATAACCATTAGTTACGAAATAGAGTGCTGTTACTAAGCACTGAATCTACAATTCCAAGAGTGTAAAGCTGTCTGTAGCTAAGGGAGTTCAGGCATTGCCTTATTAACCTTGTAAATGCAATGCTGCTGGTTTGAATTAGTCCTGAGAGGAAGAGGTTATTTATTTTTTGGCAGTCCCTCAAAATGAAAACGAACCTCCTGCCATAACCATTATCTACATTATTTGATTATTAGGTGAATGATCAAAAAATACAATGTCAGCTCTTAAATTTCTTGTATTTACAAATTCAATGGATTATTCATTGATATGTTATTATTAGTTGATAGTAATTAATATTACTTAAAGTTCAATGTTAATGGTTTAGGTTATTTTTCATTTACTGTCAAGGATTATTCAGTCGATTATTAATTAATATTTTATTATTATTTGATAGCAAATAACAATATCTAAAGTTTAATGTTAATGATTTATTAAATTGCTTTTCCCACTTGTTCCTGTCGAACAGATCTATTACTTAGCGCTACATCTGGACAAACGAGTAACATGGAATCCTCATACAAGATTGAAAAAACAGGAGACTGCTCGCCGATTCCGACTATTACAATATTTACTAGACAAATGGTCTAAACTTCCAATCCATTACAAAATACTGATCTACATGACTATTATAAGGCCTATCTGGACATACGGATTTGAGTTTTGGGGTTCCACTGAACCATCAAATTCCTCCCGAATCCAATCCTTACAGTCCAAAATCTTTATTGCTCCTTACTTTGTCACAAATCAAATCATCCATCAGAACCTCAATGTTCTGTATTGCCATGTACGGGGCTTCAGGGTTTCTAAGTCCGACTAGGAGTTCCCCCATACACGTATTATGTTTAATTTTATTCATTTATATTATGTATTTGTATTATGTATCTCTATCGGTTCCTGGTGGGAACTGACTGAAAAAGTATGCCCTATATGCCCCCTAGTACCATAGACCTCCTCGCCATGGTATGCTAGATATAAATATCTATAATTAATCATTGGAGTTCCTTTCCAATGGTATCGTGTTCACTAATTTACTATGCTATTATATATGAGGTGGCATGCAGGGATTCTTAATTATAAAGTACAGTCTTTGTTACATATTTTATATTTACAATTTTATATACATTACCAAGAATAATATTATGAGAGAGCATGGTAGACCTGTTTCCTTATACTTTAATTGTTATAATAAATAAATAAATATGGTTTTGTTTATTTATGTTGTTCTTTGCTGACCGCACCCCCCGACAAACTTCTTCAAGCTTTAATTGTTATATTATGAATTGAGAAGTACCAGTTGGGATCTTTGATAGTTATACTGACTCTAAGTTATTAATACTATTATTGCCATTCAAATTACAACGGAAAAGGTCTTACTTGTTTTGATACGTCGGTTGGCTTGGCAGTTGTTGCGGCAGAGCTTCCATATTCGCTATGCTCTGCAACCTCCTGGCGGCCGTTGCTGAATCCCTGCGAGGGGTGACTTCCTCCTCTGGCCTTCAACTGGTCTTCCCCTGATCTTCCCTCAGACTGTCTTCAAGTCTCCATCCCTCCCAGACTGTGTCCAACTGTTTTCCTCCTGCCCTTTTTGCTTATTTTCTCCCCTCTCCTTCTGACTCCTCCTTCTTTTGATTTCTGTTCTTCTGATTGATTTTTCTATGTTCAGAGGGGGTGAGAAGATCCAATGACCTTCGACGAAAGTCTGCCTTTTTCCTACCTTTCATGTTTAAATTAAGGCGGCTTTCTTTTTTTGACAGGGCTCGCTGTATTTTCCCTGAGGTGTTTAAAGTGGCCACGCTGTTTATTTGTTTATCTCTGCCTACACGGTCAACTGTCCCTAGGGGGTGCATACCCTATCTACATATCTCTGTACCTTACTTTTAATGTTTTGACGATCGGGTCATTGACTTGGCCCGGCGGTTCCTTTGGCATGCCGACAAAAGAACATACTCTAAGTTCAAAAATTCCAGCTGGTGCCTCCCATTACATATCAGTATGTTGCCGATTTGGCCAGAACCAGATACCAATCCTTCCATAATTAACTTCCCCACCACCTTGTATTATGTCAATTTATCGCTAACAGCAAATTTAATTGTATATATTTTTATACAGTTGTAAATAACAATAACTGAATTATAAAAAAAAAATTGTTTTTCATCTACTGTCAAAGGCTAATTAGTTTTTAAAATGATAGATCACAGTAATTACATTTAATCATTTCACAACTAATTACATTTATTTATTTCAATTTCAGGCATCATCTAGTTGTGATGGTACTGCAAGGATTTGGTCTTTAAGTTCTGGTGATGTCGTAAAACAGTGGGAAGTAGTTCCTAAGAGTAATGCTTTTGAAACTTCCTCAGTACTCTGTAGGTTACATTTTGATCAGGAAGGACGAAATGTAGCAATACCAGTTGGTGAAACTGTTAAACTTTACAGGAGAGAAACATGGGTTCATGCTATGACTTTATCCAGCTCAGGCAATAATGTAAGTACTTCGAAATCCCTTTTTAAATCTTCCTCTTATCGTCATTATTTTGTTATATCAGTAATTATCTGTTTATTATCGTGCCATAGATTTTCTAAAACTTAATAATTTTATTATATTTGTATCAATTTACTAGAGATAAAATATTTTTGCGGCATTGTTTTTGTCGATGAAAGGGATATTAAGCACAATTATTAAGTTTTTTTTTGAGGAATTTCAGTCTTGTAATAAATTATTTAAAAATTCTTTTGAGAAATAAAAATTATTTCTATTATAGGTTATTAACATTGTCAAGTTTTCTCCCTGTGGAAAATTCATTGCTGGTGGGTCAACATGTGGAAAAGTTTTTGTATGGTCATTAATTACATCAAATATTATTGAGGAAGACAGCAATAGTCGTCAAGCTATCTGTGGCATTGCATGGTGTTCTTCTAAAAGTATAGCTTTTGTTAATGCCAATGGCCAGCTTGGTTCTCTGCAATTATCCAATTTCAAAGGAAATGATACAGAAGTAAGTTGTCTTTGCTATTCTCTCTTGTAAAGTTAATTTAGATATAACTGATCTCATAGAGAAGATACTCGTGAACCATAATCTTTCTTGCTGATTTTTTTATGAGAGCTAACCTTGTGTGCCTGTTTTTTTTCCAAAAATGGAGGTTTGGAAAAAACATTATTTATATTACAAAAAATCTGGTGGATCTAACTTTCACTTATCACCCTACTTGTACGTCCCCAAATTTTGTGTAGATTGGCGGGCTCATGTTGAAGTTATCGCTATTTAGAAAAAAAAAGAATCTAAAGATCAAGGAAGACAAAAATTATGAACAAACAATTTTCATTTTTCTATTGCTATAAAAATACATGTTTTAAGGTATCTCGAGGTGGGAATAGTAAATATAAATTTTGTCCCTGCCTAGATTACAACAGTTTAACAAAAGATAGTGAAGTTGAAATGTAATCCGGAGAGATTGGGTGTTCTCGGCTTTTCCCATGTAAAATTGGATCTGTCTATTTTTCTTTTTTGTCCCCTTTAGTTATCCATAATATTTTTTAATATTTTGTATTTATCTATTTTTTATTATTGTTAATAATGTGAACTGTATATCTTTTTCAAATTAAGAAAATTAAAGGTACTTTAGAGGAATAATTTTTAAAAATTTGTCATTTAAGCCCTATCCAGACTATTCCAATGAGGATAAGATCTAGCCAATATTAAAGCCCTTTTAATTGTACTTTAACATGCCGAGTCTAATTAAAATAGTTACAGCCGTTTTTGAGAAAATTGGAAAACGTAATTATTTCTGTTGAAAACTTGAATTCGGAATTGACCACAATTGCAATACTTTCCCTTACAATCTATTCCATACATAGGTAGGTAAAAGTAAAAATGCTGCAAATGATTATACAATAGTTTATGATTAAATGAATGATATATCATATCAGTAAAAACTATACAATAAAAATGTTTTTTTTGTTATAACTGTACCTAGAAAAAAAAAAAAATTATTTGGATTGAAATAACTGGCAATAATGTCGAGGTCTGAGGACCTGCCAGAAATTTTAAGTCCAGGAAGATATTTTATTAAGATCTAAGTAGCATATTATGATCAATTGATTATATTAAAAAAACAGTGTGATATGTAATAAATGACAAAGAATTTATATCAGTGCAATGTCATATTTGGTGATTGAAAGTTAGATTTTATTAATGTTAAGTATGAGTGGCACTGGCTTGTTTATATTATGTATCACATTCTGTTAAATTATTATTTTGTTTTTAATTAATTGCTTAAAAGTAAATCTGTTCTTTTTTTACTTTTAAAAGTTTATTTAGTGTTTATATTGCTTTAGACAGAAGACATTACTGATCCTGGGAATATTCCATTGGGTGAACCAGAATTAGTTGATGATGATGATGACGATGATGATAATGTTATTTCTTTAGGAAAAATCAAAGCTCAAACTGGATTTGGGGAAAATGGTGAAATATTGAGATCTGTTTCTCCTACTGGTAATTCATCATTTTTTTTACCTCACAGTTTAATTTTCCTTAGTTGATTTCAGAAAGCATAGAATAAATAATTAAGTAGCTCTTAGCACTAATTTTTGAAATAAAGGAATTAATTGTCTTTTAGAATTTTTTTATTATTAATTACTACGATGATTCTATCTTTAACTCTGATTATTTGTCATGCCACAGATGAAGTTGATGAAAGGTCAAGTGTAGTGGAAAGCGTCATCAGATCAAAAGTAAATATCACTGAACCACAAGGGGCATTTCAGCCATCTTCAACACCCGTACATCTTCAGCAAAGATATATGGTATTTCTTTTAATTTAGTTCTTAATATTTTAGTATATCTCCTAGGTCATGATTTACTGTTACATTCTGTATTTTATTCATAATTTAATTTTTTTTTTTTAAATGACTTACCTAATGAATTATTTATTAATTTCATTGAGGATTTTCATTTCACTTCAAAATAATATAGTGAGAATGATAGTTTGATTCCTTCCATTCACCCTATTTTTGTAGGCTATAATGAAATTTGCCTTAGAAATACTAAGTTAAAGCTGTTCCATTAGTCACTTTCTGTTTAAAAATTCTTTTTTTTTATATGTTTATCACATGAAAAAGAATTATATGAAATTTATTTCAGAAATTTACCCTTTAGTGGGGTGTTTTATAAGCATGTTTTATAAGTATATTTTGTTACGATATGTACCCCATGTTTCATTTTAGGTATGGAATAATGTGGGAATAATAAGACAATTTAATATGGAGGATATGAATGATATCGATATTGAATTTCATGATACTTCTCTTCATCACGGAATACGCATGAACAACCTTCTGGGTCATACCATTGCTACACTTACTGAGAAGTTAGCCGTTTTTGGATCCCCTAAGACAGAAGATGGTCCTAGGTACGCAGTTAAAATATTATTTATTTCTATAATTTGCAACTCTGATGGTGGAATACATTTATACCACTCAAGTAAAACTTTACTCTTAACCAAGGTGCATTTTCATGTAATTATACTTAACCTATTCAGAAACAAGACCTATACTTTGTTAAGCAAAATTGAATACTTAATTGCAAGTGGAGTATGTTATGAACATAAGCTGATTTTGAGGTTATTATTTTTCAGTATCAGACAAAAAAAAATAGTGTAAACTGATTCTTGATAATTATAGTATTTGCATAGAAGCTGTTACCTAACCTGATGTTAGAAAAGCCTTTGTGTGCTTGTGTCTCCTTTTTCTCCTCACATACCCGCTTACCTAAGTGGCCATTTATTTATACTGAATTTTTGGTTTCCTACCTAGATGTAAAAGTTTATTTTGATAAGTTAATCTTTTTAGTTACTTCAGTGCTACTTATGAATTCAACCATTACTATTCTAAATTAACTGTTTTATTACAATGATATTTATAATTTATGGTTTAATTTTGTATGCTATACCTTAATATAGTACACTCACTTCTCTAACACTATCATTACATTCAAAGTTCAAAGCCTCATGCATATATCTGTGTTAAATCAATTTTATCCTTAAGGATTGTGAGTTATGATGTCTATATTATTGTTTACGGTTTATATCTATATCTTTATTTTATTTTATTTTTAGTAAATTAGTTTGTATACTTCTTAAAGCATGGGATGGACAAAAAGAATGGGACTGCTCCTTTGGTGAAGAAGAAATCGTTCTGATTTCTGCAGGTGACAGTTGGGTAGCAGCTGCAACTGATATTTCAACTCTCCATCTCTTCTCAGCTGATGGTACTCAGACAGATCTTGTTTCACTACCTGGAAGGCCTGTCAGTATAGCTGGCCACAAGGAAAAGTTATGCCTTATTACAAATTGCGGAATAGGTGAGAAATTAAGTTTAATTTCTCTCATATTTATAGTATTTTTTATCTCTAAGAAATTAGCTTTAAGTTCTCTCTTTTTTAAATATTTTATTACACGATAGTTCTTATTCATTTTAGGATTGCATGGAGATCAGTCATTGTATTTTATAGAGTTCACAATTGACTCGCGAAGAAGATTATTGAAGAGCACATCTCCTAAACCTCTGCCGTTATCATATGGTGCTTCATTGAGGTGGATTGGATATACTGATGAAGGATCATTAGTGACTGTCGACTATGTAGGTGTTCTTCGAATACTTTATAAATCCGTATGGAGACCAGTTTGCAATTTAGATAAGCAGGTAATTTTAGAATTATAATTTACGATATTACATTTTATGACCATGATTAAAAACTTTATCAAAACGTAACCTTTTGATAGGCTTGTTTGAACCCTCCCCTCTCCCTGACTCCAGTACCAGATGTGCTAGTACAGTCAATCAGTGCTTTTAATTGAGCAACTTTCCTGGATTTTACAAATTATGTATACTTTATTATGTATTTATAATTGATGTACTATAAGACAAGTTTTCAGCAGCATTTCCAACTATCATTTTAATTAATTTTTACTTCTAGTGCAAATCTGAATTTGATCACTTTTTTGTCATTGGGTTAAGTGAATTGGCTCAAAACGTTAGATGTATCTTATGCAAAGGAACCTACTATCCTCCTGTTACCCCAAAGCCACTGGTTGCAGAAATTAAATGGAAGGTAAGGCTATTAAAAAGTTTTTCTTGTTGAAAGATATTGAAAAGTTTCTCCTCTCTCTTTTATTACCATGAACTAATTTGTTGCTTTTTTATATTTTCTTTTAAGATACCTATGTGCGAATTGGATTCTGATAAATCTCAATTAGAAGAAGACCTTTTGAGGACTATCATAACAATACCCAACCTGCCTTCTGATCAAAATGAAGAGAAAAGGAAAATAGAAAAGAATATTTCAGTAGTTATTATGAAGTTGTTTGCTGTAAGTAGAATGGATTAAAATATGTAAGAAATGTTTTTTATCATATTGCTTGAGCTATAATTTCCTATAACCGATTTTATTTTGACCATTTCTTATATCATTCTTGGAGACAATTTTTCAATACTTTTTCAGTTTTTAGTACTCAAAAGTTCTGAAATCAGTAAACGAATTGTTTTCCAAGACCTCAATTTATTTTCTGATGGTTTATTAGGTCAAACATTATGTTATACAAATAAAGTGCCAACAAATAAAATTCACTATTTTGAAACAATCCTCGTTACCCTTAACTACTGAACTATTTTCGTAATACTTAAAGATTATAAAGCAGTAGGTCCATATATGCTGCAATGAAGAAAAAACATTTTAAATTAAATCATTGGAAGCAGTTTTGGAATCTAAAGTTAAATATGTTATCATATACTTTCATTCCATTATATATAAATATTTTTATTTATTTATAAAGGTTACTTATTTATCATGCTTTTTAGCTTGCGTGTCGGAGTGGACTGGATTCAAGAGCAATTTCACTTTGTGAAACTATGCCTTCTGTTGAAGTTGTCAAACTAGCTGCTAAGTATGCTGCAAAGTTGGGTAAACATCATTTAGCAGAAAAGGTTTCAGACATTGCTAATAGAATGTCTAAAGTCAGGTGATCACCTAAATATGACTTACTTTAAAACCTTAATTAATCAGAGTGAAGAAGAGAAGGGTTAGGCAAGGGGAATTGAAAAATACTATTCATAGAATATGAATTTGATTTGAAATAAATTTATTTATTCCTTCCAATAAAACATAAAGAAAATAAACAATTCATCATAATTTAGCTGAAGATCAAAATAACATTTTGATGAGTAGGTGTTCAATATAGATACATCAGATTTAAATGAATGAAAATAGTGTAATTATTATGTTATTAGGTAAAATAAAATTTTTTTTGTTCTCTTGGTCTCTGAAAAAATAGTTAATAAAATTTAAAAAAAAGAACGTGAAAAAAATTAATTTTTTTAACATTTATTTTAATTAATAGAAAACTGTCTGCTTACTGAAACTTAGATAAAAGGTTTTACTTTATTACAATAACTTAATTTTACTCTATTTTTTGTTATGTTTTTTTTTTTCTTTTTAGTTTTGTACCAGAAATACCAGAAGAAAATTCTGATACTGAAAATAATACAGAAACTGATAATGACAATTATTCACAGGACATGTTTGGTGATAATGATGGTAGGTAATCAACTATGCTCTCTCAAAGATATTTTAGTCATCAATCATGAAATAGTTTTTTAAAATCTTGTACATTTGTCTTTGTCAATATCAATTTATGTAGCTAATAAAACTCCAATACTTTTGATAATTCTTTAAGTCATAGAAAATTCATGATGTTTGTGAAATTCCTTAAATCAACTACTTTAAAAAAATATAATTTAACAATTACCAAATACTTAGTTCAGTATTAAGCCTCCTCGCTGTTTTTTTTTTTTTTTTTTTTTTTTTTTTTTGTGAGCATGCCACCTTAATTATATTTTCTCAAAATTATCCGTTTTCGAGAAATTTCTAATATACAGTAGAACCCCTGTTAACCGGGGTAATGATGGGCATGGGTGTTCACGGATAATAGAAAACCCCGGATAATCGAATTACAATATTTTATTGCTTTAATGTGATAGGTAAGAACGTTAATTAAAAAACAAAACTCTGTAGCATGCCAGATTTATTAACGATCAAACGTTTTCTGTACATTAAAAATACATGTGAGTATAAATATACATATGTA
>NW_027112570.1:38590-53712 GCF_000696795.3 Halyomorpha halys
AAAAAGCTACTCTGAACCCCGGTTAACTGGAATCCCGGTTAATAGAGCCACGGATAATGGGGGTCCTACTGTATAGGTGATTACTTACATTTCAAGGTAAATGATTTGTTGTTTGAAAATAAAATTTGTAGGGTGAGCTGTTGTAGGAAAAAGGGCATTTAACAGCCTGGTCATCAACACCCGTTGGTTGTTGGTTTTGGTAAGGTCTAGTTGTTCTACAGTCATACCTTTGGTATGGTGTACGAATCCACACCAGTGGGACTCATTTCCGTGAGATTTGAAATATTATCTAGCTAGGCAATTATAATTTGTTTAATAATTGTAACGATAGTGGAAAGGATGATGAAAAGTAGATAAGTAACTATTCTAATTTTAAAAATAAGGCAAGATAAATAGATAATTATATTAATTAAAGGCTGATTATTAAGTTAGTCTTATGGATGAATTAATGACTTTCTATTACGGATTCGTCTTTTCTCAATGCCATTGGAACATTTGTTGATATCCCTAACTGGTTCAGAGGTAATTTGTAGTGATTACATTCTTTAAAAATGAAGGTCTGATTACTATGACATTTCGAACATTTTGGAGGGGCCTCTCCTGTTATGAGGTGGATGTGTGTCAATCAGGTATGTCCTATTCTGAGTCGGGTGAGAGGAGTTTTCACAAGTGAAAGTAGTTCATCGAATCTGATGAAATTGTGTTTAGTCCTTCTTTTTTTTTTTTTACTTTTCTTCAACTTTAGGCCAAATTCAAAAAGCTGTTTTAGAAATATAGCAGGATCATCTGCCACAGAATCCGCCCATCATCCAAGATCTATTCATAGGTTCTTTGTTATATGTGTGCATTCAGATGATATGATCTGAGTTAGGCTAATATTGCCGCTGTTGTTATGTATATCTTCCTTTTGTTTCTTTCTGAATTACCTGTTATGGTTTATTAGATTCCATCATAAAAAAACATGCTTTTTATCTTATATATAAGGAATAGTTAAAAGAAAAAACTAACATATAATAAATAAATTATCCTCCTAATATCTAATAATTTACTATTTACATACAATTGAAAGAAAAGTTAATTTATGCACTATTTCTCAGCGAATTTCTTTTATTAATTATTTCAGGTCTTTTTCACTTATTATATGTGTTATCTGATGATTTTCTATTATTGTTACTTAGTTTGAACATTTTTATCATAGTTGCATAAATTCAGAATAATAAACTTCAATTTTTTTTTAACTTGTTTTCTATTATTTTTAGTCAAAGAAAATTTAATTTTAAAATTGAAAAAAAAGAAGGAACAGATGAGTCCCAAACCTCTGAGGATTAGGAGAATTGGAAACCCTTTTAAAAAAACCAAAGAGGAGGACCAGAATGCTTCGGATGGAGTAAGTGTAAATATGCACTTTTTTGAACACATTTGGGAAATAAAATTCATTTTATATCATAATCTCTAAAGACATTTTTTTTTTGTAAATTTCCCCCTCTTATTTATTTTGAATACATTTGAGGAGTACTCTGAGAGGCTGTTAACATTTATTTAGCAACAAACCTACTAAGAGATTCTCTCTTGCTGGAATAAGGTGCTAACCTACCTAGTTTGAGCCCATAAGGATAGTATTTAGTTACAAAAAAATAAATAAATAAAAATGAAGCAGTAAAACATCAAAAAATGGATTTATATCATAAAAAGTAATATTGAATTTTGAAGATATATCTATGATATCAACTTCAGTATTGAAAATCTTTCAGTTTGTCTGCACTTGTATTCACCAAGCGCATCTCAGCAAAAATGAAGGAAAGGGATCTAGAAAAGGAAACAGCAGGTGGAGCCAACACAGTTTAATAAACTTTGGGAAAAACAGAGTTGCAAGAGTACGAAATACTGACAAAATTTGAGCTAATTAGAAGCTCAAGAACCTTACGTATGCCTAAACTTTGTCAACCCAGAAACCCATAGCCTGAGTTCCCCATTGTGTTTTAAACAATTATGGGTATCACAAAAATAGTATGCTGAAAAGCAAAACCTAAATAATTTGATTAGAAGTATTTTGTTTTATTTCTGTTCTTAATACCAAGTAATGGATTTAGCAATTGTTATCTTGTAAGACCTAATGTATTTTATTATTCTTTCTAGTTAATAAAAAAAATAAATAAAATTTTTCTTTTGTAGAACACTTCCGCTGCTGAGTCCAAAATGAATTTCCTTGACTGGTATGAAAACAACAGATCTAGGATACAAGAAGAGCATCCTCTTCTTAAAGAGGGTGAGTTAGCGATGGCTGGAATGAAGCTTTACAGGCAGGAAAGCTCTACTAAATCAACTCTTAACCAATCCACGGTAATAAATTTTTCTTTCTCAAATCATGAACTAATATACTAGTTTTATTTTATGGACAAATACTTTTTTTTTCTAGTACTTGCATGTAGTTCTCTAAAATTAACTCATTGTAAAAGAAAAAAAAATTACTTTTTTGTATTTTTTACCTTTATCTTAGTCATTATCATAAACTACTGAACACTTTTGTTGTATGAAGTTTCCCAGAAACTTAATTTTTTTTTAACATTTATGAACATCAATGATTTAAAATTAAATATTTGATATGGCCACTTGATAAAAAAAAAATTTCTAACGGAAATTGTGATCTTTGAGTATGGCTTTTCTAAATGTCATCTGCTTGTAGAGGAATCCCAGGTAGGAAAGCCCATTTAACACTTTGACTTTCACAATGTTTTAATTTTGCTATTAACGGTTCTAATTAATAGGAAATATTTATTTTCAAAGTTGTTAGGAATGAAAACTTAAAAAATACATTTGTGAACAGTATTTATTACAATTATTCAACTTTGGAAAATGTAATTATAATATGTAAGGTAATTTTTATTTATTCATTCTATTGTAATTTTTTTTTTTGCACTTATAATTTTTTTCCCACTCAATAAAATGTAAACTATTTACAATCCAAACGATAAAATAAAATATTGATATTATTAATATTACTTCTAAACTATTCATTATTACGACATTTTGCAATCTAAAACTTAAATTGATCATGACATAAAAATAATAATATATACTAAAAAAATACATACCAGAATCAGATTCTATCTTAATTGAGTTAAACATAAAAAAAAAAGATATAATTATATTTTGTGAAGAAAAAAATTGTTTTTTTTTATTCATAATGCAAATGAAAAACTTAATAATTTTTTTATATATATGTATATATAGTTTATCATAAAGATTTAAATATAAGCAGATGGTCAGGGTTGCAGTCAAAAAAAGAACAAATAGTTTTAAACTATTTGTTCTTTTTTTGACCATAACCCTGACCATCTACTTATATTTTAATAATTTTTTTATTTAGGAAATTTTTATATCATTAATTATCTAAATATACAAGTAGTTATTATCACATTTACAAATTAGTTAACGTTAATCCATTTGTTGAATAATTGTAATAATTGGTATAATTGGTAATAATTGATTGTTAAACCATTCTTATTGATGTGATCATACAAATGAAAAATATAATACAAAAAAATAGTTATAAGCTCGTTGATGCAAAGATACCACAGAGAGTAATACTGAAAATCAGAAATCGATAGTCTAAGATAAACTGAGACAGAACAGGTTGTGTTCAGGGATATTTAATAATATTACAAAATTGTTCCTGTCAACCTAAGATTTATCTGAAACCTATTGGCTGTTATTACTTCAAGTTATATATTTCTTTAATAAATTACCTTCTAACTGTTATTTTTGTTTGTATCCCTTTCTAATCATGATTTATTATTTACAGGAAGAAGTTGGTAAAAATGACATCCCTTCTCCTGAGACAGGATTCAGCAAAAAAAGAAAGATTTCACCAGAAAGTAGTAATTCTTTAACCAAAAAATCAAATGTATCTTCAAAATTGAAGTCTTTTAGTTTCAGTAAACGATAACATTTAATATAAAAGTTTTTTGTATTCATTTAAATGCTCATCCTGATTATGAACTTTGTAAATATTGTTTTGAATGTATATTTTTAATTTTTATAAAAATATAATAAATTTCACCACGACTATTAGCTTACAAGACTGTTTTAAACTAGTAGAAGATATTTAATCCTGCCCTAAATTCTTGAGATTTTGTATCATGTTGAAATATTAATGTTTCATTTTTTTAAATTATGGGGAAAATGGTTAGGGGTGTGATAAAAAGAAAACAAAAATCATTAACTACTATTTAATTGCCGATGTTTCGTCCCAGTTTGAAGAGCTTCATCAGGACTAAAAAGATGCAAAAACGACTAAAAA
Organism: Halyomorpha halys; assembly: GCF_000696795.3. Taxonomy (NCBI): domain Eukaryota; kingdom Metazoa; phylum Arthropoda; class Insecta; order Hemiptera; family Pentatomidae; genus Halyomorpha; species Halyomorpha halys. The sequence continues at coordinate 42,891 of NW_027112570.1, forward strand.
TATTCTGACATTATAGGATAATAAGGTACAAAAAGGTAAATTAAGGCAGGGTTAAAAATAAGTGAAAAGAAAGTAATATACAAGTGAAAGAAAAAAAGAAAGAAAATAAACAATGATAAGAATATTTAAAAAAATCACGTTAACTATTAGGTTAAAAATGTATTATCATTAATTTTATTTTTTATTTTTAAACCTTTATTTAATCTCAACTTATTTCTTTATTTTCCGTCTTTTAGTGTATTAAATTTTGTTTTCTCCTACTTTTCTATTTTTATGTGTTATTACGTCTCCTGTTCATTTTTAACCTAATAGTTGACATAATATGTATTTTTTTCTTATCATTGTCTATTTTATTTCTTTTTCTTTTTTTATTTGTATATTATTTAATTTTCTCTTATTTTTATATAATTTTAACCCTACCTTAATTTACTTTTTTGTATGTTATTATCCCTCAATGTCGAAATATTTTTAGTTTTTGTAGCTCTGATGAAGGTCTACAAAGTGGGGTGAAACCTTGGCAAATAAATAGTTAACTATTTTTGTTTTCTTTTGACCGCACCCCTGATCATTTTCTTCATAATTTGAAATAATACTGTCAACTATAATATATAATATATATATATTTTATTTTTTTTACCTTTGTCATTCATCTGTATAAGTAGGTTTTGTCATGAAATTTTAAGTCTTTCAATAATCATTTCTTATTCCTTTAATATTTTATTAAAGCAATAAAAATAGGATTTTTAAATATATAATAGGGAGAATAAGTCTATTTAGGGTCAGTATTTTTATTGCTTTCATAGCTTCTGAAATAACAATTTTTAGAAGCTCCAAATAGAGCTTAGTCATTGTTCGAAGATACTTAGTTTGCTTTATTATATTATATATAGATTTTCACTTAAAAAAAACTTGTCTTTAAGTAAGTGACCTAAGGTACAATTAATTTAATTGTACCTTGAACCATGACTTTGACCTATAACAAACCTGGGCCATATTTATGTAAATGGGGCTTAAAATTATGATTGCTTAATAAATAACGCTAAAATAAATGAAAAAATGTGTTTAATAATAAATAAAAAAATTAATATTAGAAGAAATAGTTGACCGTAATACTATTTTGACACCTTTATTGATGCGCCACCTGGACTATCTTTCTACAATAAAAAAATTAATACTTCTCTTTGCTCAAATTAATTTACATTATACTTATAGCTTTTTTATTAAGAATTAATATATATCAAATCCTGGAAAATAAGTAATGACTACCCACCAGGCCTCCCTTCTAATGTTAATGGACGAAGACAATATCTTTGTGATAAGTTTGTGAACTTCAATTTCATAAACTTCTTGAGACAAGACAAAGGAGGAAGATTTCTCCACACTTCTGGAAAATTTCATATTTGGCATTTTTTTAGTCATACTTTTACCGACTTAATATTTTGCTTTCATCTTTGCTGGAAATTTGTGACAAAATGGCAAATAAGTTGTCTGCAAAGTACTAATTTCTGGAATAATTTGATTTTTCACAGAACATATAAAAATTCAGAAAAGTAATTCTGAGTTGGACCATGAAAAGCTCAAACAGATGGAATATAGTCAAGTGTCTTTATTGGAAATTTGAAGTTCTATACTTAGAAACTAATTTACAATGAATAGTTAACTTTTTTAATTGAGTTTCTTATACCCAGAGGTAAAAAGTTTCCACTTTTGTTATTTTATTTATTTAGACTCATCAAAATTTTGTTTTGATGAAAATAGTATTTTTTCAATCAATAATGCACATTTTCTGTTAAAAAATAATTCGAATTTTTCGTCTAGACCAGTGACTCCCAAAGTGTGAACCCTGGCTCCCTGGGGTGCCATGAAATATTCAATTAAACAATTCGACAATTTTTTTAGAATTTTTTTGCCAACGATCATGTATGCTGTTAAAATTCCAAGAATTTAGCAACTTTCGAGTCTTTTATTGTTTTCTTTTGAAAGGCTGGTCCACAAGCAAGGCTTCCCCACCCATGCTTTAGTCACTAAATAGTAAGTATCTGTCTTTAATTTTTCGCTGTTAAATGAGTAATTGCTTTTAAAGAGGAAAGTTTTTCAAGAGTCAAAAATTGAGAAAACAATCTGATGTATTAAGGGTGCCGCGGAAAAAAATACGATTATTTAGGGAGCCGCAAACCGAAATAGATGGGAACCTCTGGTCTAGACTAACCAATAGGAATATTAATTGCCCTTGAAAAGTAGTCATTGAGCTATTAAAGGTCACAACAAAGGTTTATTTTATTAAAGAAAAAACTGAAATTTAACGTATTTTTGATTATTCTATGCTCAATATCCTGAAAACTACCTATTGCACAATTAAAAGTTTTGAATACTTTTTTAAACTAAATTCACTCATATTTGAGTCTCAGCAGAATTTTTCATGTTCTGCAGTCTCCTAGATACAGTTTTCAAACACTAATATTTTTTCCAAATAACAATGTACGATATTTTGTGAATATATGTTGGAAAATATGAAAACAACTATTCCCAGGAAAATAATCATCATAACCTACTTAATGGTACATTTACCGATCTTCAAATTGATTACCAATAAAACTCTATGTTCAATATTTTCCGAGATAATAGTTTTTCAAACACCAATATTTTTTTCTTAACAACTAATTACTTAAGTTGATTATTAATGAGTTATTATATTATCAGTTAAAATATGATTAATCTTGTGTATTTTTATTGCTATTGTGCAACTTAAAATATGTTTACACGATTTTGGAATTTTGCAACACATATTGAAAACGAACTATGTATTGAGAAACGTTCAAAATCTCGGCAACTATTCAACTTATAGATGTCTATAGGAACCAATTTGAAGCCCTTAAATACACCATAAAAACGTTTATAATGAACATCTACGTAATATTAGTTTACCTTATGGTTCAAATATTAGTGAATTAACTTTTAAAAAAGTTCAAGAACTTTTTTTTTTCGGCCAAGACTTCCATTGGATTCCTATACTGCCTAACTATGGTTGGGGGTCAAAGTTTTTCTTTTGTGGAACCGCTACTCAACGAATAAAGTCAATAACCCAGGCCGGATGCGAACCGGCACCGCAATAGACATCAAAAATTGGTAAGATTGTCTCTTGACCACTGAGCTACGGGCGGCCCTAAAATTTAACTAAAACAACTCTTTTTATTGTGCACTTTCTAGTTTTTGAAAAAAAAAAAAAATCACCATTTTGAAAAGCCTGTCATATAAAAGGAATATTTATCCACCCTCTGGTTGTGGTGAATATTTTAGCATCATATTTTTCAAATATTTTTTTATAAGACCCATACATTTTTATAACCCATTAACAGAGGTCAGTCTACACTTATAGGTGCCGCCTAATTTGAAGTTATTTTTACTGGGCTAGTTGCGTAAATCTACAACTTTATTAATAGTTGGTTTTGAATTTTCCGCCATTTGAACTTGTTTTGTGCATATCTATTGTGATAAATTTGATATTGATTGCTTGTTGAAATTGAACCTTTTTGCGTGGATTTCAACTTACATTATATAACTAAGTTCATTGATCGCAAATAAATAATGGTGTTTAATAAACTTTAATATCCGACAAAAAAATTCATTTTGAGGGCATTGACTACTGGATTGCTTATGCTACAGCTGATCTTTAGTTTTCGCCAAGTTCAAAAGTCGGCGTTTGTGTAACGTAAAGAACGTTGAAGATTCTAATCATTATTTATTTATTTTTATCAATATGTTTGAAGAAAATCAAAATCTGTTAAATTCCATCTTCCTGGGCGAGGTTACTACTATTATAATTGAAATGGTTTTCGCCAGTGTATATGTTTTAAAAATTGAATAAAGAATGTTTAGGTGGCGAGTGTTCATCAATATGGAGCTTTCATTAAATTAGCTGGAAATAAGAATCAAGGACTGGTACATCGAACCCAAATATCCAACAGCAATGTTGATGATGCTGCAGATGTCTTACAGAAAGGTGATCGAGTGTGGTGCAAAGTCATTAAATTGACAGTTAGTATTCCACTTAAAATTTTATTTTTTAATAAAACTATTTTATTCTAAATAAGTGATTCATTATGAATCTGATATACAAAAATATATTTTTTGAAGTTACTACAATTTTATGTTATTTCTGACCACCCCCGAACCATCTACTTGATATACCATTTAATCAATCATCAATCTGTCATACTCATTATAGGTTTGAGTTCGGAATAGAATATGTTTAGTTTCAATGGCGAATCTTCGATTTAGATCTAAGGAGATTAGTGTTGATTTAATTGTGTGGAAATTGCTTTAGAGTGATTATGGATGAGGGTTGCATTATGCGTTAAAAAAGTAGAGATACAATTGCAGAACGATAGGGCCAAAAAAAGATTTTTAACATCCAAACTTTGGATGTGTAAAATAATGTTTGGACTTGTACCATCTGAATGTGGTGCAGACTCTGAAATAAAATCAGACCAATCCTGTAAATGCAATAGATGTTGCTGACAAAATCTGTCTTAGGAAACATACTGGGGGGAGGTATGTAGGGCTAATCTTGTATGCAATGTTTATTCTAAGAAAAAACAAACAAACAGTATTTGAGTTATGCCACTTTCATTCTGGATTATTGATATTCAAAATGCTATAATGGGATGTACAGATAAAAATGATTTCCATTACTATCGTTCAGTTTTTAGTTAGTCTATTTGTCCTGTACTGAATAAAATATTTGTATATACAGAGTGAGGGTGTAAGCGTTCTTCTAAATATTTAGAAGAAAATATTCCTCCCTGGCCTGTATAAATTATTCTTACAAATGCTAAAAAAAAAAAAAAAAGATATGATCTATATTGTGTTATACAACCTTTATTTAAAATGTATAATGGGTATATAGATTGTTTGGAAAATTTTGCATGTGGTATTTAAATCATATTCACTTGTGAATTATTATTATTTTGTTAATCTCTTTGTTATTTATTTTCTATAAGGATGATGGAAAGATTTCACTGTCTATGAAAGTTGTTGATCAAGGAGGAGGAAAAGATCTTGATCCAAATGGTGTTCAAATCCAGTGAGTATTATTGTCATTGTTTTTTGGATTTTGTTCTAAAATTTATGATTGATTTTTATTTCTTTTTCCAAGTCAGGATGAGCAAAAACGACGTGAAAGGCCAAACAGCTCAGGGAGAAAAAAAATTGAATTAGAAGCTGTTTTTAATACCACCTGTTCAAAATGTGGAGTGCGTGGCCACATTGCCAAAGATTGTTTTAAGGTTTGCATCTTTGTAGTTTATATTAATTTCATTAAAACTTACTTCATTGTCCCTATTAATTACATAAACACTTAAAAAGAGCTAAATATGGGGTCTCATTGTATAAATGATTCTGCTTATTTTAAATATAAATAAATTTCTTTTATATGTTCCACTTTAGTGGCTTACTATGGAAACTTCTTTAGTCCGGAAACTGCATCAAAACTAAGATTGAAAGAGAGAAATTAAGCTGATTTGTAAGGAGTTTTTGTAACTTTGAAAACTTGAAAAGGGAAGGTCAATTGTTAAATTATTATCTTTAAGCTTTTATTTTTTGGGAAGAAGAAATTTATTATCAGTATATTTCTTTAGGTAGGAGGAATATTTTTAGTGAGTTCAGTCCCTGTTTAACTTACATCCTTTTCTTATATTCTAACCAACCTTACATAGGGAAGATATAAAAATATTTCCAAAATTCATTTACAGGTTATGGAAAGGTATAATTAGCTACTTTCTAAGTAGAGGAATGTATAAAATTTGATAAAAATCAAATTTAATAATTTTTCATTACTAATTTGATATGGTAAACTCAATTTTTAACTTCTTAAAACTACCACTATTTAAGTTATAAACCAATTTAAGAAGGTGCTGTATAGAAACAATTATTTAATTCTCCCAAGTAAAAAATCCCTATTTTTTTCTTAAATTTCATATAACCTGTTTTTTTACCTAACTCTGTATGTCACTATATCAATTTATTGTAAAGACTTAACTAAATGATAAATATATCTTCTTTCCCAAGTTTGTATTTTATATGTAATTATGATTTTTTTTTTTTTCTAGGATCCAACTGGTAAAACCTACGAACTTCTACCTGATGAAGATGTCCCTGATAGGAGCCAAGAACCAGAAACTTTAAACCGGGATATTAAAAAATTGAAAAAGACAAAAAAGAAACATAAAAAAAATAAGAAAAAAAGACACCATTCTTCATCTGATGTAAGTTTATTTGCTTTTGAAACAAGATATTTGACCATACACATAGATACATGCCCAAACTGATTAATATAAGTCTAAATTATTTGTATAAAATCCTGGCAGTACACATAGAAATGGATCTTAAATTGTTATTTGTATATGTAACCTGAAACCTCAAATTTAGAGATGGATAAATTTCTTTTGAATTTGATGTACAACTTTTGTCTGTTTGATTATGCTAAAGGTGCAGTAATATTTTCTAATTGTGAAAAATCTAAGTAACATGTCCAGGTTAGTTATTCTGTTTATTATTAATTTATATAAATGATTTTTTATTTATTGTTCTTGCTGAATATCAATATTTGTTTACGGTAGCCATTTACTGATACTGTTTGTATGGAAGTTGCTCCAAAAACAAATAAATATATTATTATTAAGTCAGTCAGGGCTATATATCTATGTATACTTCCAAGGTTTTTTAGAAGGATAGTGTTCATTTTATAAGATTGGTAACCAAGTTCTTTCATTTTTCAGGGTAAAATAAAACTTATTATATTATATTCACCTAATCTATTTCGATCTATTTATTTATATATTTATCGATATATTTTACATTACTATACAGGTTATTTTTCCTATATAAATCAGCTGCATAATCCCTCATTAATAAAATTTAAAAAAATAAATTATGAAATTTGGTTTTCTTATTTTAAAATAATTTTTTTTTTTAAATTTTAATAATAAAATAATTTTATTAAAGTTTTTATAAAGTTCTCTTCACTTCATGTGTTTTAGGTAATGTAGAAAATAAAAATCCTAGTGATTTGAACTAGCACTCGCATATCGATTTATGTTAACTTTCTGGGTTTCTAACATATTAGGGTTACTCTATATGTTTTCTGAGTTGCAGAAAATGAATTGTATCCTGTACCAATTTGTTTTATCTATTAGGATTATTAAAAGTGGAAGAGTCTTATATATATATATTTTTTTCTAATTAATCGATGATAAGTAAATTAAATTTATTCATTATTTGTGGATATCAGAAAATATTACCTCCTTGGAATAAGATCTTTTAACTTTATTTTTGACAACTCATTTACATAATTGTAGTAAACTGTCCAATTTTCATCGTATGTTACCATTCTTTTCAAAAGTAGATAATTTTTGTGCCTTTACCGCAGTGAATCACTAAGGGAAATACAAGTACTCAAATTAACTTCAGTTAAAAAATGGGGAACCTAAAGTTTTAGCCAAGCTTGTGCAAATACTTTTCCATTCCTGTATGCTTGACAATAGAGGTTTTGCATTGAATGGGAAGGATTTTGATCATTGATTGTCTTAATATCACTTGTTTGAATGTCTTGTGAGTGACCAGACCATGAATAATCATTAATGTCAAAAATTTGCAAATCAATTTAGGCTATGTGTCATAGACATATAAAGGATGATCTACGGCATCATCCATATGAGCACCGCAAATTTTTTATTGTTCTGCAACTCGCATAACTTTTTTTAAAAGTAATATAACAAAATGTGACAAACATACATAATGTTCTCTTCCATGTTCACAGAGCAATAGCTTATCTCTACAAGCCTTGTGAAGAACTTCTTGACATATTTAATTAATAGAGTAACCATCAATCTTCCTCTTGGTTCTTCATCACGAATGACTGTTAGGTTGTCCCTAAACTCCATACATCATTTGCAAATATATCAAACATACCCTTTTCACTATACACCTCCAATGGCGATGAAGGTTTAGAGGTGGGACCTATTTTGGGTTTAAAGATTGAATGACTGCATGAATTTACATTTCCAGAGGGTGGAAATCAGAACTTACATCGTGACTGGCTGGTCATCTAAATTTGGTTAAACCTCACCATGGCTCCCACGGCTTAAATTTCCAATAATTTTTTTTTTTTTAGCTTGAAATATTCTGGCCATAAGAATGCTAATGAACTGAATGATCTAGCTGTACTATTTATTTTATAGGTTGTTATAGCTCTCCATATATTTTGCCTAATCAATTTGGTTACTGATTATGTTGTTTCTTTTAGGCAAAACCTTTAGATGTATTAATTACTAGTTCTTTTGAATATATTATAAATTGAGTGTTCTTTTTTGATCTATTAGGGGTAAATTTAGTTTATGAGACCTACTTATATGAAAATCTAAAAATTGTAATTTATCATGGGTGATTTTTATTTTTAGGACCTTGTATATTCAATATTTTAAAACATAATCTTAATTTTCAGAGTTCTGATGAAGATGAAAGAAAAAAGAAGAAAAAGAGAAAAAGAAAAGACTGAACCATAAATAATCTAAAAGCAAGATTATGATTACAAGTGATAATAATTAGTTATTATCTTTTTATATCTTATCTTTTTATACATTTTAGATTTATAATTATATGTGAATAAAGATTTATTTTTAAAGTTAAATATCATTGATAATTGTTATTTGCTCTTTTAGTAGGTAATTTCACACTGAAATGCAAAAGAAATGTTAGAAATTGAATAAAATATCAGGCATAAAGATAAAATAAAAGTAGATAAAGTGTAAAAGTAAAATATTGTGCTAATAAAATATGTGCATCAGAAATAGAAACTTGTCTTTATGATAAGAATTTATTTATTTTAAAAGTTTATGAATAATTTTATTTATTCTGAAAATATATATTTAAATTTTTAATTCATCTGTGAACAAAGTTTAAAAAACGTTAGATTTTGAAGTTGAATCAGGTAAACCTCAGTAAGAAAATCACTAAAAATTGAATTTTTATTTATATCTAATCTGTATAGGAAGTAAAAGAGACCATGAGGATACAGCAAGAATAGTAAGACTTTGACAACATAAAATACATAAGAAAGTGGGTAAAATTTAGTAGCAAGTGATTGGAGTGAGTATAACTCTAATCTTGGCAAGCAGACAACTTATTACTCAAAACTGATATATAACTAACCATATTAGGTGTGCCATGTATATAATTGGAAAATTCCCTACACAAAGCCTTGGGAATGGGCTGAGCATCCCCAGCAAGGGGCAGGAGGGTGCAGTTGTCTCCTTGCTTCCCCTTAGATGTGAAACATGTATTAATTTATAATAATTTTTTTTTTAAGCCAATAATTGTAATAAATAATTTAACACTGCTATAATGAAATACAATTTTCTTAAACTTTTGGTTTCATTTGCCTTTTCTGTGCCGAAATATCACTACCTGAACGAGCAATGCTCCCCTAATTTTGATCCTGGGTTTGCCCTTAGTCCTCAAATACTTCTTCTAAATAGAGCAACCATCCAGGCCAAAGAATGAACTGGCTGATCGAGCTGCAAGAGAAGGACTTGTGCTCCCAGTATGGGGTAAAGCAATTTCAACTCCTTCAGAAATGAGTGAATCCTTCGAAAAGGAATTCAAAGATAGATGTCAATCTTTGTTGGACATAAACTTAAGGAATAAACTAAAAAATATTACTAAAAGACAATTATTAACCAAGCCATGAGATACCAACTGGTGTAGTAGAGAGGAAGACCTATTTACTAGGCTGAGGTCACATAAAACTCTCACTCCTATCTTATAACATACACCTCCAAAGTGTCAATAATGTAACAACATTTTGATAATTAGCTGTATCTTCCAGAAATGCCCATATTTCAATTTACACCTCAATAGCTTAGGATTAAACCCAGATATTTCAAAAAACCTTAGATGATAAAATTAATATTTCAGTTTTTTAAATCAAAATACTTACTGTCAAAACATGAATCGACCAAAAAAATTTATAAAAAATAAAATAGACGAAAGCAAAATTAAATAAGAAATTAATGGCTAGTGATGTTTCACATCACTAAACAAAAACAAACAAGGGCCAGGTAACATTTCCTTAATTCAGGTACTATCTGGACCCTATTTCTTAATGTAAGTTAATAGTATTGGTCCATAAATACAAGTATTGAAACAACGTGATTATAACACTGATATTTATTTCATAATAAGGATGATTATTAGTGATATTACAGGAGTTGAGAAGTATAAGTCACTATAATTGTGTTAAGTTAAATCTACAATACTAATAGTATTATTTTGTACTTTATTATGAAACAGGGCCCTGATGAAATTATTATTATAATTCTTATAAATATCTTCTTACTAACATTTAATTTGTGAAGTGTGAATCACTAAATCTCAGGCCCTAATAAATTGATAATCATTTTTTAAATCAGATTGCGGGCTATAAATACTTCCTAGAAAGACTTGTTTGAAATAAGCCACGGTTTTTTCAGGAAGTTACGTCTCGGGATTATTCCTCTGTAGAAGTGATGGGATCCAACTGATCTCACCAATTTAAGTTCTTAATGTTTTGTAGCTTAAGCCAATGAAGGCAAAAATTCTATTTTTTTTACTTGGAATCCACACTATAGTCACCGGCATCTGCTAAGAAAAAACCAAAATTGTCCAGTGTCAAATAAGATTTGAATCCGAAAATTTTTTATTTTCATTTTGCAATAGGGAAAACATTTAAACCAAAATGCTCCATACAAATCAAACTACTCTAAACTTTTTTTATATTCTTATTATA